>NW_015386497.1:122687-154706 GCF_001527695.2 Protobothrops mucrosquamatus | reverse complement strand
AGCGACGAGTCACTCCCATCACCGCCCGCGCGGCTGCATTCTGGACTAACTGGAGCCTCCGAGTGCTCCTCAAGGGGAGCCCCATGTAGAGAGCGTTACAGTAGTCCAGGCGGGAGGTGACAAGAGCATGGGTAACTGTGCGCAAGGCATCCCGGTCCAGAAAAGGCCGCAACTGGTATACCAGGCGTACCCGGTAAAATGCCCCCCTGGCCACAGCCGTCAACTGGTCTTCCAGTGTCAGCCGTGGATCCAGGAGGACACCCAGATTGCGTACCCTCTCTGAGGGAGCCAAAGTTTCGCCCCCTATAGTCAGCGATGGGGTCAGCGATGGGGTCAGCGATGGGTTCTCTTTCGTTTGGAGATTTATGATGCTGAAATTCAGGAAGGGGGAAGGGCAAGTCGTTTTTTTTTTTTATTGCCAGAAGCTCTGGGCTTGCCCTAATGCTTCCCCAAAGATCAACAGCTTAGAGTTGGAGGTTTTTGCTTGCAAATTATTCATATACTGCATGGTTATGACAATCATTTCCATAAAACATAAACTGCAAAAGTCAATTATGATTGGAATGAAAGTGTGCAGATTTCTTTTGCTTTCTCCATAAAATGCTGGAATTCAGGAGGCAGGATACTGATTGGAATAAAAGTTTCTGAAGCCCTTCCTCAACTGGAGGAAGCACTGATTGGGTTTTGTTACTACCTGCCTATTGTCGGTATTCCAACATTAGAAGGAATAAAGACATATGGCTGGTTTCCAAATGCTGTGGAGTGATAGGAGAGAAAAAGTGGTGGCATGTGGAAGAGCTTATGTTTTCATCTGTCAGCCCAATGTCAAACATCCCGAGACAGAAAATTCACTGAACTTTATAAATTAAAGATTTGGGGAGTGAGTAAAATACCTAGCAAATGACTAGTGCCTCCTTAACTAAACAGTTAAACATTTTAACCTTATTTTTAGTATTAAGAATAAGCAGAATTAAAATATATAATGATTATGACTCAATTCAACATAGGCCACCATAACCTTTCTAGACAAATTTTCTTCTTTCTGGAAAACTTAAACACAGAATGATTTATCCCAATGAAACTTCTTTTGCCAAGCTTCCTGGCTATGGGGCTATCAAGAGCTAGAACTGCAGTTCAACAGTAGGTGTTGGATAGAGCTCTTCAGGTAGTTCTGGACAATTCTAGGTAATAATATAGTACCTGGATATACACTGGAAATACTTTACAGCATCAAATGCAGGTATTCCTGGACAGTAATGGAACCTGGAATTTCTGTCATGTCATGATGGTCGTAAGTCAAGACACCCATGTGACCAAACCCAATTTTACGAGTATTTCTTCCGGGTGTCATTAAGCGAAATCTAGCAATAGCAATAGCACTTAGACTTATATACCTCTCCATAGTGCTTTACAGCACTCTCTGAATGTTTACAGTGTCAGCATATTTCCTCCAACAATCTGGGTCCTCATTTGACTGACCTTGAGCCGATCAGGATCAAACTCCTGGCTGTGGGCAGAGTTAGCTTGCAATACTGCATTCTACCCACTGTGCCACCATAGCTCTACCTATGTATTACTATGGATGATTTTTGCCAGAAACTGGCTGAAAAGGTCTGAAACTGGCAGAAAACATTGTAAATGTGGTCCTGTGAATGGAGACTGCTGCCGCCGGCTATATGGGGGATGTCAAGCCCAAGCCCAGAGACAACGTAATGCGATCCGATTAAGTTCAGTCCTTTATATGCTTGCACCCAAGGAACAGAATCTTGCTAAACTAAAGCTAGAACTTTCTAACCTGTTAGATATATCCTAAGAGATTCTAGGGTGTGGATATCCCAACCCTTTTCCCCCTCTCCCCCATCCAGCTTGGGAATGCACTGTCTCTTAATCTAGGCCTCTTTCTGGGAAGGCTCTGAGTTGGCTACATAACCTCTCTCCCCTGCTGCAGGTTAACATCCTATCACAGGTGAGCTGGTTGCCAAGTACCTGAAATGCGGTCATGTGACCATGAAATGAGTGTTTGTAGCAGCTATCAGAATTCTGGAACTAGATCATTAAGTAGCTTTTGGGGGGAGGGGGTCCATTGTAACTTCAAACAGTTACTAAGTGATCAGTCATAAGTTGAGGACTAACTATTCAATAATTCCTGTACAACAACAAACTGCAGAACTTCCAATTTTGCCTGCTTGAATGACTTACCCTCTGCAATACTGGAAAGAGGACATAACAGTCGCATTTTGCAGAGCAAATTTGATTTTGTGATCTAAAAGAACCTGAGGCTCTAAGATCACGTATTCCTTCAATGTCTTTTCTATAGGAAATGGTGTCCTACTTTTGGAATTCTGGTTCCTTATAGAAGTTCTACCTGTTCTCAGAATGATGTTTTTTGCTTTATATTGTTGGACTGGAACCTTAATGTCTCCAAAACAACATTTCTTGCACCTGCCGTGGCTTTAGGCAGTAAAATATTTCTTTCCAATATGTGTTTGGTGTGCTCAAATACGTGTGCACAATGATTTTTGTGTGCATTCATATACTAGTTTAGCAGTTTAACCATATAACATAATAGCAGTTTAATCATTTAATATTATAGTTCACAAAATTGTTTTGCACTTCGGTAAATTAGTTTTAAATATCTAACATTTAAAATCTGAAGTATTCTCCTACTTGTATTTATAATTATTGTAGTTGATCTGTTGTTTTTTTCTGGGTTGAGTCTGAGCCTGTTTATCCCCACAACAGCCTCTAAGCCCAAATCAGAATTGTACTTTGAGTTGTGAAGCACCTTTTCCACAGCTCTGAGTTGCCACATGTAATAATCAGTGCTCAGTCATTGCACGGTGCAAATATGGCTGAATGCCTTCGCAGTGTTTATTGCCTTATATACAGGTATTCCAAATAGCATAAAGTAAGATGGCATCAGCATAGCAACAACATTTCTATTGGTGAAACCCCTTGCCAATCCTTAAGAATATACCAACTAGGAGGCCCCAGACAGGGAGCAGTTTTCTACCACATCCTGTTGATGTAACCTAGCTGATATCATGTGAACCAGGTGATATCATGTACCAGCCTGGGGTAGTTTCCCACATTGCCATGGTGATGTGAATGGATGAAATCATGTAGAGAGAAGAGGCACGCAGGAGTTGGAAGGGCAGTTTGCTGCTCACGACCTCTACCTGGCCCCTATCTCTACAGCCACACACTACTTTCTTGGTGCCTAAGTATCAACTGAATTTACCTCAGATGCTTTTCCTGACATTTGTCCTCATGTTTCCTTCTTTTTCCCCTCTCCAATGTATGATTACCAGTTGACAAAGGAAATTCATATTTCTGATAAAAAGAACCCCAATTTATGAAAGCTTACACTTAGTAAGTAGATCAAACTTGAAGGTTTTTTTTTTCTTTTGCCAGTGTGCTTATGAACACACTTTCTGTGTTTTGGAAAATCTCTGCTCCTCACCTTTATGTAATTTCTTCCACTGTATTCTCTAGGGACATCATAGCCTACACTTAAAATTTCACTGTGCTCCGTTACAGAAATAATTTCACCATCCCAGTATTAGTACTAGGCATTTCCTCAGGGAGCTAACAGGACACTAAACAAACTGCTTGAAACACACTTGTAACCAAGATCTCTGCCTGCAGAGAAATAATAAAAGAGCAGGCAGCGCTTCATATTTGATCAGGCAAATCATCTTCTTAAATTGTGCTACTCTTTGAATACTACCCGTGTTTCCCCGAAAATAAGACCAGGTCTTATTTTTTTTTTCCTCCAAAAGAGGCACCAGATCTTATTTTTTGGGGATGTCTTTTATACTCACCTCCGGCACCGACAGCCTCGCCCAGCCCATTTCTTCTGCGGCCGAAGGAGCAGCTTCATTCTGGCCTACATTTCGCAGTCAGGCCTTTCTGGAAGGCTTCTGCAGCCAAGTACCGAGCTATGATCAATCCATAGTTCGGTTCTCGGTTGCAGAGGCCTTCCAGAAAGGCCTGTGACTGAGAAATGCAGACTTGGCTGCAGAAAACACTTCAGAAGAAGTAGGCCGGTGAGGAGAGGCCTGGTTGTAAGGTAAGCGGGTGTGGGGCGCATGGACCAGCTCCACACCTACACCCCTGCCCTCACTTGATTTTTAGGTGTGTGCCTCGCCCCAAAACTAGGGCTTATTTTGGGGGTAGGGCTTATATTAGGCCCATCTCCAAAAATCAAGCTAAAGCTTATTTTTCCGGGTAGGCTTTACTTTCGGGGAAACACGGAACATACCTAACTCTAAAAGTTCTTAGACAGTATTTACTTGAATGTTTATATCTCAGTGCTACATATATGGGCTACATGTGTGCACCTCACTTTCTCTGATGTGTCTCAAAGAAGAAAAGATGGCCTCTCGTCCTTTCATCTTCTCCTCCAAAACAATTGAAAGGTATCATTGAAAAGTATAATTATGATACCTACTAAGAAGGTAAACATGATACGCCCCACAAGCCACTTTCCTGCCCTCTTATCTCCGTTTTGGCAGTATTTGAGATATCCTATCCTGTCTCCTATTTCCACTAACTTCCCTCACAAAATTCTTCATTCTTGATTGTTGGTCTAGACCAGGGGTAGGCAACCTTGGCTCTTTTATGACTCGTGGACTTCAACTCCCAGAATTCCTGAGCCAGCCATGCTGGCTCAGGAATTCTGGGAGTTGAAGTCCACGAGTCATAAAAGAGCCAAGGTTGCCTACCCCTGACCTAGTCACAAATTCCTACTTCCCAATCATCTTTTTAAAAGGTGCTTTCTGAAGCTAAGCTGCTGAGAAACATGGCTCCGCCCACAATCACATCACCAGATTAATAGGAGAGCTGTAGCTGTGGGTCCTCCTCCTGCCTAAGGAATTCTGGGAGTTGAAGTCCTCACATCTTAAATTTGCAGAGGCTGGGAAACACCCTCTTAGGCCAAGTGCTCAGCAAACAAACAAATGTGTACTTTCTCAGCCAGAACGCAATATAGCTTCACACAATCAGCCAAACAACCTTTTCTGAAACCAGCACTACAATTTACCAGCTCCCTTACAATTTATCATGACTCCCTTATTCCAGCTTATGAACCTCCAACAACCTGAGTGAAATTGAGTTATTACTTGAGGATTCCCCAAGTATAGTCTACCACTGCTTACAAAATTTTGACTAATTCTGCTCCTCAAATTATGTAGTTGATGGCAGCCTTTGGCCGGTCTTAAAAAGCCTGATACATGGCAATCATCCTTGTCAAATATGTGGACCTTCAATTCCCATGTTGGCTAAGAAGGTAGAAGGGCATCCAGAAGTCAACACAGGGAGTTGATATGAAGTGCAATAGCGGGTGGGGAAGAAGGGGGTCTTCCACCTTTTTGAACAAATGGGTTTAACTTTTAAAGTATGATAAGATTATTCTCCTAAAATGATCCCCTTGATAATTGAGGTGAAATACTTTTATCAGGAGGTAAACTACCCTTTCAACCTTTGAGATGTTTTATTTATTCATTTATAAGATTTTCATGACTGCCCATCTTAAGCAACTCTGGGCAGCTCACAATAACAATAAAGCTAATAAAACAATCCTAAAACAGTAAAAACAATAAACCATAAAACAAATTAATTATCCCCTTGAAATGCCCAACAGTAGGTTGCCCTCCTTCCATGCTACCTATCCTATCTCTACCAACTTCTCCTGGTATCTTGGTAAAGGTACTGAGGTCATAACAGCCACCTGGCTAAAAAATGGCTTCTGTTGAACTGCTGGAGAGAGGGTGTTCCACAAGGGAGGGGCAGCCACAGAAAAGCTTTCTGTCAACCTCAGCTTATTTTTGATTTATTCTTCTGGGCAAGTAAGCATTTCCAAACAAATCACTGCACTGATCTATCTCTCTTTTAATTTTATTTTGTAAGAAGTTCTCCAAGCTACTGTATGTGAAGCCACGTTTTTTGGAAATAAGATAATGGTTGAGCAAGTGTGGCACGAAGCAAGACTTTCCTGGCTCCTGACAAACCCACAAGGTTATAAGCAACTGCTGTTGCCTACTATGCGAGGAAGTATTTGGCACAACACACTCTTTTCATGTGAGTAGGCGGTTCTTGAGAGAGAAAACAGAAGTGTTAGAGGAAGCTACATAAAAACAGGACAAAATGTTGCATTGCCAGTGCAGCGGTAGGCTCTAAAAAGATGTCTCTATCCTTTTTAATGAGTATTAGGCATATTCAATAATTCCATAAAGAAAACGATGCTGTGGTAATGTTGTGATACTTTGAACTCCGTTACAACAAAAAATAAAGCATGTGTTGTCACACTGATTTCAGTAGGAAAATTAAGCATATGCTTAATCCTTGACAGCATCTGAAATTGCTTCACTTGGGTTATGTCTGACATAAGTTTCAGTCTGTTTTGTTAAGATGTTCTTTCTTCTTTTCCCCTTCTTATTCTTCACAAGGCTAGAGATAAATTTCATTATAAAACTAAAATGCAGCACCAAGATGAAAAATCCAGAAATACCCACAATGGAAGGGTAGATCATGAAGATGGCAGAACTTGTAGAAATAGCTAAATTGACTTGCTTGATTAGAAAAGTAGCTGGACTAAGTACTTTTATAAAAAGACTGGAAACCTTTTATGGACTTTTTGCTGAAAATTGATAAATATGAACTGGTGATTTATGAATTTACTGATTAAAAACGGCTATACATAGGAAGACGGAAACTGTATTATGTAATCTAAGAGAGTGGAAACAGTATTAACTATGTTTGTAACTGCTGCAAAGAAGATGGGAAGTTGCTTCTTTAAATATTTCTTTTTTTCTTTTGTTTCTTGTTTCTTTCTGGATCTGTCCTGTTATTCACTTTTTCTTCTATCTTTCTTCCCTTTTTAAAAATATCTTTTCCACTTTTCTATATTTTATAATTTTCTGTACCTCTTAACTTTTAAAAATATTTTTCTTTAATAAATATTACATAAAAATAGAGAAAATGTGCTCATTTGAAAAGATGTTTTTTCCCTTTGCTTTCCATAATCAGCATACTGTTGGAGAGCCATGTTTGTCTATGATAGACAAAAATCAGAAGTAATCTGATAGTGTTGTTGTTTTTTTAAAAAAAACACAACACTGGGCAGCTCACTACAGAGTGAATTATGAAACATCAATTTAAATTATGTCAATATATTGAGAGAAGAGCCTCAGTGCAATCGATTAAGACTAAACAACAGTGAAAGAAACAAGTCTGTAAGATACTTGTTTTTAATTGTCCATCAAAAAGTAGTGCAGAAGAGACTCTGGAGAGACAAAAAGGGAAGCCGGTATAACTTATAGATTCAAAATGACCAATTCTTTGCCTAAGGATACCTTGAGAGAAGTATTTCATTTTCCTTTTATTAAATACTTGCACCCACTAACTACTTATCTTCTATATTATCAAACTTGGGGAAATGGCTTTCTGAATCTTTTTACATTTCTTTTCCACAAATGCCACAAATTTAGACTTCTAGTTCTCCTGAGAGTCAAGGAAATGTAGCTAGAAGTTGAAAAAATTGACAATCAAGTCTAGTTTCTTTGTGGTTTTCAGAGATATCGAAAAGCTAGAATCTTATTTTGTAATTATGCTTGTAATTTAGACAATCAAAAAGAGAATTTAATTTCATTTTGGCCAAGCTGGCTGACGTTGTTACAGAGGCCTTCATTGCAAACCTCTGCTCCAATCTCAGTCTTGCACTGAACATGTCTCTATGTGTGTGTGTGTGTGTGTGTGTGTGTGTGTAGTTTTGTAGCATGTTGGGGAAAAACTGCTCCTATGCTTTCATCATCCATTATATGTTCTCTCATACAATGAAATATAATCAAATCGATTTTATTATAGGTAGTCTTCTGGAGGGGCAGATGTAACATAAACAACAGTCTTGGGGCTACATACACAAATTTGTTAAAAGCTTTCATGGATTAGAGCCCAGCTGATCAGCTTGCATTGCAATCAGTTTAGTCTTTAGGGAGCCACAGAACCCTTCCATCTCTATTCAACAGACAAGCCCTCTGGAATTTGTTACCATACAGAATACCAGATTTAGTGTAATGAAGAACACCTGCATCCAAAAAATAGATTTGCTCATAAAAATAAGCTTCATTATAAATGTGTAGGTTTATCATCCATAAGTTGTAGAAAAATTGAATCAGAATCAAATGTAGCTCCACAATAATAACAAAATAGTTAGTGGAAGTTATTAAGCATGACATCTATAGCCGGAAAACAAACGTGCCCTTTCATAAGAACTTGCCTTTTCAATAAACCTTAGAGTAAGGCACCAGCTTAAATAATATAAAATATTGTTATATTTTATAATATTAGACCATACAAAATGACAAAGCAGAATGCAGCCAAACTGACCTCTCTCCAAGTTTTAAATGATAAGAATGTGATTTTCAATATATATAATAGCAGACTAGTTTTATGCTGGTCCATGACTGTAATACAGAGTTGATCGGACCAGTTTCAGAAAATTGCCAGTGATGACAATAAATCTCAAAGACTTTGCAATTGTATATAGCAGTGATGGCGAACCTTTTAGAGACCGAGTGCCCAAAACCCGCCCCACTCCTGCTCCGCCCGCCCACTCCGCCCCTTCTGCCACCGCTCCGCTTGCCCACAGGGCCACCCACCACCTCCACGGCCTGCCGCAGATCGCCCAGCCAGCCCTGCAGCGCCATGGTGGCCACGCCCTCTGTCCGTGCCCAACAGTATCATCCGTGAGCAATGGAGTGTGAGGGTGGAGTCTTGTCCTGGCTGCCATGTGCTTGGCTGCGCTGCTCCGTGCAGGCTGCGCCGGGGGTCGACTCTCCTCCGGGGGGGCTGCTGGTGAGGGGGCCATGGGGGGAGGCAGGGCTGGGGCGATGGCGTACATGCCCACGAAGAGGGCTCTGAGTGCTGCCTCTGGCACACATGCCATAAGTTTGCCATCACTGGTATATAGTGTGTATTTCACTACTGTGCTACAAAGTGAATCCATGAAACACAATGTGGTTTTCCTATTCCTTCTCTTGCTGTTATTAGTGATCCAGTATAGTTAATCTGCCTATTTATACAGGGAGATCTATGAGAAAGCCGGCTATCATTTGTTAGCATCTAGTAAACCATACTTGCGCACTAAACTTACTTGCAACTAATGCATTAGCCTTGGCGACAAATGAGTAAGTTGAACATGGAAGTCTTTACCTTGATCAGCTTTTTATACCCAACTTTCATTTTAAAAATGTCAGGCAATCCAGGAACAATGTCAGTTCTCATGTTCTAAGGCATTGCAATAATTACAGTTGAAACACTGCTCAATCCTGTAGCGTAAACCTAGGAACTGTATCTAGATATCTCGATCGATATCTAGTATATTAATCTAGGTGTCACTTCCCCAACTTCAGTTTTAACAGTCAAAATTAGAAATAAAATTATGTCAAATGTGAAAATGTGACATAACCCTCATGAATGGATTTGAAACTGTGCTGTATACAGTACACTATATTTGAAATATTTTTTTTATAGAAAATATTGGCTTCCTGCTCATTTTCAGATTCCAGTTATAGCGAGTTGTTGGCATTGCTGTGGTTACAGAGCCTTTGTGCCCATCTAAACTCAGCTGATATTAATCTGCCTAAGAGTATCCTCTATTTGGATTGAAGTTTGCTTCTGGGTTAACTTGATTCTCAACTCTTCTATCAAGTTTTCAGGATCTTTGCCTATTTGGCTGTATTAGAGTTATCTATGGAATCCATGTTAACCTCGAAGGCACTGTTAATGAAGTAATTTTCATTGCTAGAGTGGTGGTCCTCAGCCACTGGAAATCCCCAGTGAACCAAGAGAAGTAAATCAAGAACTGGTACAATAAACAGCCTCCAAATTGTCACATATATGCTGGGACAGAGATCTGGAAAATAACAAATCTATTTTGAGTGCATCTGTAGAGGTTTACAGAGATCAGTTCAATCTTCTGTTATTTTGTATGACGTGCAGTTTCAATTAACATTGCTTTTATTTGTGTGTGTGTGTGTGTGTGTGTGTGTGTGTGTGTATTTAACAACACATCTGACAAGATAAATAGGAAAGGAGTGAAAGGAGTGAGGAAAAACATAAGGATAATAAAACATTCAAGTAAATGTTGACCAGCAAGGGATACTAAGTTTTTTTGCCTGTACAAATAAATTATAAATAGATTCATTCAATTTTAGGTTGTGATCCTTCATTGTATCTTTCTCAAGTCTTCAGTTTTCATCTTTATTGGTCTTCCTCGCCGGCAAGCTTGTGCTCTCATTATCTCCTCTCCTTTAAAACAGTTTATGCTAGTTTATGAAAAGTTTTCCATATAAAAATAATTTACCCCAAAGGCAAAATCAATTTATTTAACCTGAATTAAACAATTCTAATATTATTTTGAAAACGGTTTACTCCCTTCTTAGTTATTTCTTTGTTGTTTTTAATATATTTAATGTATTTATTCTATATTTTAACCTTTTATAATATTGTTTTAACAGATCGTAAGCTGCCCAGTGTGACAGCAAGGTGGATAGTCAATAAATTTAATAAATAAATAAATTTAATAAATAAAAATAAAGAGTACAGTCTGTTCATCAAAACATATATTAATGACAAAGGAGTTTGTTGATAATTAGAGCACATATGTTGCTTAGAATCAATTACCACTGAAGCAGCATATAAGCCCAAAAAGTATGCACGCTCTACACACACATTTACAAAATCTTTTCCAGCAAAACATGAGACAGAAGGGAGGAAAGAATATAAAAAAATGTGCTGTCATTCCATTGTTTATTAACAATTCTTTGACATGCTTTTATGTTGAGTAGAAGGAAGTGGTCTAGCATGTGCTGGGTGGCCTCCCTACTTTGTAAAGGGTCTAAATTAGTAGTCTTGAATGGGACATTTTCTATGTATTTATTGTAAAATGGAGGAGGAGGAGGAGGAGGAGGAGGAGGAGGAGGAAGCCAATAGCAGAGAGGGCATGTTTTGTCACTGATTATGACTTTGCTGCTGTCAAAAAACCACTCTAAGTAGCTTGGCTACAAATGATATAATTAATTAGTCTTGACCCATGTTATCAATGAGGTATGACATGACACAAACTGAGCTCACCTTAACATAAAGTTGCTGAAATTCATCTAAGTTCAGTCTTCCACTAGGGCAATCTTTTAGAAATCCTTTGTACCACTGCTTGAGTTCATGTTCATTAAATTCCGTGCTCTTCACCAGATCTTCCATCACTTCAGGAGCCAGTTTGCTGTTCTGCTTCCCCATTATGCCTATGAAAAACAAAAGAGATATTATTATAAGTGGCTTGTACTAAGGGATGGTTAGCATTTAATCACTGGAATTATTTTGAAGCCAACCCCCTAAAGCAGGGGTGTCAAACCGCCAGCCCACGGGCCAGATGCATCATAGCAAAACCGTGCCCACCCCATTGCCGGCAATGGCAAAAAAGTCATGATACGTCGCGACACATCACGTGACGTTGCAAGTTTGACACCCCCGCCCTAAAGCTACTTTGGATATCAATCCAAGGTACTGTAATTTTTTTTCTCCACAACTGGTTATGGCGGACAAACAAATGCCTTCCAGGGGGGAAGACCATCCATCCCATGCTTGACATAATACCGTTGTATAAATTTAGTTGAACGTTCATGTACAAAATTGTTACAGTTTGTAGCTACTTAATCTTTCACCTGAGTACCTGGAGAATGGCTGATTCAGAATACAATTTCTTTTTTCAACATTTGTAAAATCAATGCACAGTCTTAACATTAAAAATTCATGTCAAAGAAATATCTTGGTTCACTTACCTTTCTCAAAACATAGCAACCCTCTATCAAACATTCTTAATAATGAGACAGCTGCTTCTTTTAGCTACTTTTCTTGCAGATGGTCTGGCCAGATTATAACACCTTACCTAAGTTTTTAAGGTACTGGATAAACCAAGAATCTCTATCCTTATATAAAATTCAATAGCTTTTAATATAGCTATTAAACAGCCTTCCTTAAAAACCTGAATATAAACAAATAGCTGTAATCCTATGCATTCATTCCCTTGTATTTGTTGAATTGGTAAAACAAAACCATTTCTCCCTTCTTCAGTTTGAATGGAGAAAATTGTGCCAGATGAGCAGGCCTGCTCCATACAATCCTCAATCATAATTATACAGCTTTATTCTTCCATCTTCTTCTCAAACACTACTTCTTTTATTATCAAAACTAGATTGCTAATTACAGTCCCTACTACAGTTCTGAGTTTCTATCAAGCTGTGAATCCAGAGACTTCTTGTTGCAGATTTAATTAATGAGAATAAGAAAACTGTAATTCATGGATTATCTAGTCTATCAGTAAATGGATCCTAACACTTTCCAATGTACTATTCTATATTGTTACAATGAATGGGGTTCATTTCTGTGACACTATGACTATACTATACTTGCAGCCACCATAAATACACATACAGAGAGACACACAGACACACACACACATAACGAAAGAATTAAATGAAAGGTAAAAAAATCTGCATTGAACTAAGCTTCACCCCTGGTGAGATGTTGGGCACATCTATATAGTTTCTTGAAAAAAAAATGGAAGTGCTTTGTCATTTCTTTTTCCTTCTGGGATATTTTTTTTCAAATTCCTAGTCTAGCCTGTAGCCCAGGAATTTCCAAATCTCCCATTTAGCACCAATCTGGTGAAAACAGCTTTTTGAAATCAATCAAAATAAGCAAGGTGTTGTTACTTATTGGCTTAAAAAAAAAAGCTTTGGTGATTATCACAAATAAACAAGCAAACAAATAAGCAGTTTGCAAAAGCACAAAGAAACACCATTATGCTCTACTACAGTGGTTCTCAACCTGTGGGTCGGGACCCCATTTGGGGTCGATTGACCATTTCACGGGGGTCGCCAAGCAAGGCTGTCCGCCATTTTTTTTGTCCACCATTTTTTCCCCCTTTTCCGGCGGGTGCCTTACCTCCCTTGGGCTGGGCCAGCTGGTGGTCGGCCTGCTCTGTCTCTGCCGCTTGCCAGCTACGCCTCGGCCGGCGCAGGGGGCGGAACCACGCATGTGCGGCGCTCCCGGGCAGGGAAAGTCCTCGACTTACGACCGGTTTAGTCCTCGACTTACGACCGGTTTAGTCCTCGACTTACGACCGGTTGGGGTCGCGGCATTAAAAAGGTTGAGAACCACTGCTCTACTAGGTGGCAACCGCCACAAAGCTTTCTCCATCCTGATGTTCTCCAGATAAGTTGCAGGAATTACGGGAGCAACTTGTATGGGTTTGGGAAAAACACATGCTAAGAAGTTGATGATCGAACTGCAAATTTTAATCTATCTACTCAGAAGTTCATTTCACAAAATCCAACAGAGACAATCAGAATTATAGCTGGAAACATACTTGGAATAATGTTTTTTTTTTAAAAAAAAAATATTGTAGTTTTTTTGCTGGCTGCTCTAGAATGTTTGCTCCCCTATATTTTGCCAATTATAGATGCAGAGAACTCTTGATTGCCTATTATCCTAAATGCAAAATCCTATGCAAATTTACTTTGTATTTGTATCCACTGAATGGTATTGACACAGTACTTTTAAATAAATAGGCTAATTTTGTGGTTCCCTACAGCATTGTTCTGAACCTACTGCTAAGGGGGAACAGGGAAAGTCAAGCTATATTACATTTATTTGAACAAGAACAAAAAAAAACCTTGTCCATAAAATCAAACAAGTGTTGGATACCTTACCTTCTGAGCAAAATCTGAGCTGTAATTTCTGAGATCTACTGATTTGTTTTATGCTGGAACCAATAAGCAACAAAACTGAAAAAGAATTCCAGACTGATGTTGCAGATATGAAAGTACTGGTGATATCATAATTTACATCAAAGCTGTGTAATTAATTTTGACTCCAAACTTATAGGAAAATTAAAAACAAAAACAAATGAAGTCAATCCAGAATGTTCTAATAAAGTGGTATTTTGGCAATGACTTCAATAAATTAGCACACAATAATAATTCAGTAAACGTGACATTCCTAAATGGCAAATATATCAAAATTAAAATAATGGCAACAATTTCAAACTTTTACCACCTGTGATAAGAATTCAGCAATTTTCACATGGGTTTGAGATTGTCATTTGATTTTGTAACGTTTTTGCCTTTATTATTAACCTTTTGGCCCTACCACGGAAAAGTTGCAAAATCCTATACTGAGGTTTGTACAAACTTTCTCCCTGCTATTGCAGTAATCTTAAAAAGTATAATGTTATCACTGCCATGATTGCTATAAAATCTCTGGAACACAAATAAGAAATGTAGTACAGTATTGTATACTGATTCGAATATTTGACTAGGATCATACTCAGATTTGTAGTCCCATTCTGCTGTAAAGTTCATTGGGTGATCTTCATTTTATTTCTTAACCTAATCTACATCTCAAAAGTACTGACAGGATAACTGAGAGATAGAGGAAGAGAGGAGTACCATTTGTGCTGCATGAAAGATATCAAGGCAGGAAAATGGTATTCTGGAGAGGTCCCTTAGATTCACTTAACCATCTGGCCAAGGTCTCATGCTGAGGTCAGAATAAATCGACTGTTATTCGCTTTAACATTAGAACCATTTGGGAATTAAACATGGGGCTGACATTTCTATGAGGAGGAAATAACGCATCGTATTATATACATGAAGTATAGCCCTGACTAGACATTAGAGAAAATTAGGAGTCCCAATTTTCAAAACACTGTACATCTGGTAATGCTGCCATCTTTACTATATTATTGATTTTGCTTTTGTAGATTGGTGGGGTTTCAGGTTGAGACTAAGTAGGTTGCTTATGACTAACTGATGAATTCAGAGAATATGAACAATTTGAAAGCTGAATGTTTTGTCCATCCATCCATCCATCTTTCTTTCAATCGTTCTGAACTAAGGAAGACCTTGGATTACCAGTTACACAAGGGGGAGATGGCATTCAGTTCTAGGTAATTTTCACACTTCTAATTTTTCTAAAAAGGAAGACCAATTGCAAAGCTAAGATCATAGTAGACTGTGAGTTCTGTTGAATACCTCTCCTTTGTACCCTTTTGGAGCAAGAAGCGTACTATAAAAGACCTGTATCATTTGTAAGTGTTGTAGCATCCATTTTTCTGGATGTGGGGAATGCAGAAGTTAAGAACGCAGGAAAGGGTAAAATGAGCAGTTCTCAATTGTAAAATAGAGCCCCATGTTTACTAGCTGAATGGAAGTTCTCAAAGTTGATCCTAACTTATGCAAAGTATACAAGGGGAGGGTAAATACTGAGAAAAACATCCCAAGCAGGTACTGAATTCCACACAATGTGATAAGAGGCCAATTTTCCTGTTATTTTTCATGAAGAAGCTTCCCCTGCTGTGCCCTGGTAATAACTATGACTCTTGACAGACCTCTGGGCACCATTCCTCTGTTCTCAGGCTTCTTTTAAGATGATGGCCTTTCTTTATACTCCTGTCAGCGTGAAAAGCAGACAGAAGTGATAAAAAGCTGTCAGGCCCCTGTCATGTGTTAGACCCTTTCTTATATAATTTCTTGGAGGAAGAGTTGCCAGAAAGCTGCCTCCATTCCTTCAAGAGGAAGCAACAGAAATTTTGCCCTCTGCTCTATTCAAGGCACTGGATAAATCTTGGAAATGGCAGCTCTTCAAAGTTGAGATGCATAGCTCTGGAAAAAAGTCTTTCCCCTTAAAATTAGAAAGTAATCTGTTCACAAGAAAGAAGATAGATTTTCTTCATCAGTTGGAAGGAACTGACTGTGGGAGGAAGCAACTAATATATCTTGATGTGTTCATTTTCTGGTTTCGATTCTCAGTCCTGAATTGGAAATAAGTGTTCCCCATCCTTGTTAAAACTGAGTCCCTCCACCCTGAGAACCGGGTATTAAGTTACCATATGACAGAGCTTAAGAGAAGATTGCTTGTCAGTTTTATTGCAAAGAAGAAGAAAAATGGAGCTTCTTCACCAAAAGAGTAAGCAACTCACTACTATTTTGAAGGAGCCATTACAATTTTCTATAATGGGCAACAAGGGTTCTGCAGACATGGATCCATCTAGCTGGGAGTCAGCTTCCGAAACTCACTGGGGGTCACTTCTGAGTAAACAGTTTGGTACACTAAATTAGTCTGGTTGTTAAGGCACTGGAATAGGAGCAGGGAGATCCGTGTTTTCATTTTGCCTCAGGAACAAAGTCAGCAGGATGACATTGGACCTGTCATTTTTCTCTCAGCCCTGGGAAGACGGTAAGGGCAAACGGCTTCTGAAAATGCTATAAAAGAAATCTGCATGGACTCCTCATTGGGAGTCAAGTTTGATCCAAGGGCGACAAAGAAATCAATATACATACAATTGTGGCATTGCCTCAATCTATCTGCACCAGGCTGCAAGTTACTCTTGGACCAGAGTAAGGAAATAGTCTTCTGCTCCTCCCACTAGATGTGATTTTAAAAGGTTTCTGCTTGGCTCTGGGCTGTGCTATCCCATAACTGGGCTGTGGCTATCCCATAGCAACCCATTCTGATACCCTGATTTTATAGCTATTTGCAGGTGCTGGATGAAGACATTTGAAGACTGAGACTGGATTTCATCAGTAAGCTCAGGATATCTAGCTATTTCTCCCTGTCTTCTGTCAGGTGAGCTAATATAAATGCTGCATTAGGTTATGGATGCTGTAATGGTTTGGACAATAGCCAAACAAGCTTGGCAAGATGAACGCCCTGTGGTTTGTAATCTTGTATGCCCAGGAACTGAATAGGTGTCTAAATCTGGATGGAATTGTATTCTCACTAAAGAAGCAGATAAACAATTTGGACTATTGCTTGTCACTTGAAATCCAGGTGGCATAAAGTAGTCTGAACACACTGGCTGCAACGCTGTTCTAGAAAAGGATGGCCTGTCCGAAGTAATTCATGCCTAGTGAGCTTTTATGCAGGCTTAAACCTGACACAATTCAGTCCTACTGCAACACCTTAAGTATTATACTTACTTCGCTTCCAACTCTTCAAAACTAATTGATAAGAAAGATAAAGGGATTTGCAAAAAGTCATTCCTTACAGGCGGCTCAGGATTATAACTCTAAGAGCCACTAAAGAAAAAAATATGAAATAGTTTGCCTGCTTCAGGGAACCCAACATCTTGCCAAAGATCATAAAAACTTTTTTTAAACAAAACTGTAATGCAACCCTTTAAAAAATTCTCAGAAAGCAGTGAGACTATGCATATGTGAAAAAAACAAACAAATAGACAGACAGACAGACAGACAAACAAACAAACAAATAAATAAATAAATGAGATTATGGAAGGAGCAGCAAATAGAAAATGTAGCCATGGTCTAGCAAGATAATTACTGTACTTAAAGCTAGAATCACTGTGACCTTCACTAAAGGCAGATTTCAAAGCCTTGTCTACTTGGCACACTTTTCCCAACCCAGCAGGAAGAATAAAGCACAAGGTTTGTTTGTTTCTTTATTAAATTTATTTGCTGCCCATCTCGCTGCAAGGCGACTTTGGATGGCTTGCCTTACAAGGTTAGTGAGGCTGGTAAAGTTATGGACAGAAAAACTTTGACGTTGACTCGGCTCACCTTTTCTTTATACATTCCCAGCAGTAAGAAAGCAACTGCAAAACCAGAACAGAAGACGGGTGTGAGTTGGCTGGGCAGAGGAATTAGTTTAAAGTATCTCTGGAGGGCGGGGAAGGCTTAAATCACTGACCTCTTGAACAAGGTAACAGGTTCTGTTAGGGCAGTGATGGCGAACCTTTTAGAGACCGAGTGCCCCAAAACCATCCCCGCTTCGCCCCATCCCACCCATTCTGTCCCCGTCCCCAGCCTGTTCCACCCCTGCCCCACTCACCCGCAGGACCACTCACCGCCTCCACGACCCACCGCAGATCGCCCAGGCGGCACAGCAGCGCCATGGCGGCCATGCCCTCCACCCACACCTTGCAGCATCATCTGTGCGCAATGGAGTGCGAGGGCGGAGTCTTGTTCCAGCTGCCCGGCTCCATGTGCTTGGCTGTGCTGCTCCGCGTGGGCCGTACTCAGGGGCGACTCTCCTCTGGGGGGGCTGCTGGTGAGTAGGGGGCCGTGGGGGAAGGCGGGGCTGAAGCAACAGCACGTGTGCCCATAGAGAGGGCTCCAAGTGCCGCCTCTGGCACGCGTGCCACGGGTTCGCCACCACTGTGTTAGGGGATGGAGATTTTTGATGACACTGAGGCGAGGCTGTCTCTTGCAGACATCTGAACAGAAGTAGCACTATGCTAAACAGCACTGACACAGAAATGCATCCAATACAAACATGCTAATGAGATTTAATAGCCATGTACCAGCTTGCTGGGTTTGGGCGCTTATTCTCTGCATTGGTAATTATCTTGGTAATAAGCTTGTTTTCCATGGTGACACTTTCCTGGCTCTAGCCTAACCTTTTTTTTATTATTATTATTATCAGAAAGAGCATTTAGGCTGCCTTCATGCTGCTGAAATAACATTGAAGAGGGAGATCTCTTCAGCAGGAAAGAATATACATTGCATGGTATGTTATGGGTGACAATACCTTCTATATATATATGGTAAGAAGGAATGCAACAAATAAGAAACTAGAGATGGGGAACAAGGAAGTGCTGTTGGAAGGCAGGTTGTGTTTTAAAAGCATGCTTGGCTTTGTGGGATGATTTGTTTTTTTTCCCCCTCTGCCGTTCAGGCTCTTAGTATATATTTTAATTTAATTGCTTTTTAAAAAATTGGGCTGACACCCATTTTGTCAGCTGTCATCAGATTTTTATATGCTTGTGCAGTGTTATTTCTTTTCTTATGTGGATGTTGTCACTGCTAGCTGCTTAGATTATTTTTATGCAAAAGGAGTGTGTTACTAATAACATTTTTTTTTAAAAAAATCAAGTCATCATTTATTCTGTATTCTAAAGCCTTTCCTAAAATAAGAAATGCTTAAAGTATATTTAAGGGTGCACTCACAGGAGTTTTAGCAGTTCTATTTTGATTAAAATAAAGAAACATTATTTATTCCTTTAGTGCAAACAAAACAGGAGTCTGGTTGCTGTTCACAAAATCTTGTGTCTTTTAATAAAATGTGTTATTCTGAAAAGATGCCACCAGATTCCTTCTGAATTTTGGCTGCCATAAACTAACGGCACTCTTCCTACAAGGCCTTTTGTTTACAATGCCAATACATAGCACCTTATTTTTGAAGTAAATGGACTACAAGCCACTGCAATAAATAAGAATACTTTATTTAACCAAATTTGGAAAAAGGCCAACATTGAGGAATTTACGTGCTGAACTACAGGTCTCAATAGGCCCAGTGCCATGGTCACTCCTAAAAGATACTGATTAGACAGGTCAAATTTGTCCTTTTTTGAATTCCATCATCTTCACAATCTATTCTTCCATTGTAGGTATTTCAGTATTTTCTATTTTTCTGCATACAATAGTCTCACTGCAGTTATATAAAAAAACCAATCTTTCATAAGTCTAATTGGTTATCTATAAGTCCCAGTAAAAACAGTTCAGGTTTCACCCAAATGTTAGTTCTTAAAATAATTTGTATATAAAATTAAAGGAGAATATTTTCCCACCCATCCCTTTCTCTGTATCCTGAACTGTTTAGTTCTATTTGGCATTCCATAGTTCTACAGTCAGATGATCTTTCACTACTTTCCCTTACCTTTTTGTTTGATGAAGCTAACCAAGCCTAAACAGTTCTTGCTGCCATGGAGATGTGTATTATTTATTTAATTAATTCAAAAGCACTTTAAAATAAATACTGTTGCAAATTCAAGTGTCCTGTTAGTTTACTTTAAACTTTCTTAGTTCAAAGTCTTGGTAAGCTTTTGTTTTTAATTATTTTTAAAATCCTTATAGCTGTTTCTTTACTTTTAACTTTACTCCAGGTTGGAGGATCACTTACCAGGTAGTTTAAATACTCTGCTGCTTGGAAGATCTCTATAGCTTTATTATTATATTCAAAATGTGCAACAGAAAGTGGAGATTTGGGTGAACTTAGTGTCCTTAAACAGCTCGAGGCTGTGAGCTTGGTATTTCTCTCCCACTCTACTCATGAGTCATCCACAGGGTCCTTTCAGGTCTGCAGGTCTCCTCATGAGGAATTATCTTCTGGAGCACAGGTGGGTAATCTAGTGGTCTCTCTCTTGTCTAAAGAAGATCTGCTGGCCTGGACTTGCCTCCCGTTCAGAGGTCTTTGTCTCAGGATCATCTCAGCTATTTGCAGATGAGTCAGTCTGCCATTTTCTCCACCCATAAATCTCTGATGCAACTGCCATCTTGGCTTTCTACCACCTTGTTGTGGATGCCCTGAGCTAGGTAACTTTAGGAATTCCCCAACCTTTTTCTGCCATGTCCCTTATGTTACACCAAATAGTAGAGTCAATACTTATTCATGGATTATGGAAATAACAGATAACTGGGTATCAAGGAATGTTTTTGCCAAGGGAACACCAATCTCTTGATCTCTTGGAAGAGATGAAGAATCAAGAGATCAATATTTGTGTGGTAAATAAGCCTGTATTTGTAATGCTGCTGCCCTGAACATTCTGCAATTCCTTTGCTGCTTGTTTTGGTACTGAGCTGTCTGTCTCGGCAACTGGTTTGGACTGATTTTACCCCCAGCTTTTAGTTTCCATTTCTGCTCTGGAATGCTAGGGACTGTCTGATGGTATTAAGGCAGGTGCCATGCCAAAAGCAAGAGATTGAGTCTGGTAGATGTCCTAGCTACATTCTGGGTAAGAGAACTTGGAGCCCAACTGGCATCCTGAATGTAGCACAAAGCAAAGAGCAGACAACTTCCAGGTCATTGAAATTCAACTATGATGTTTTGTTGGCTTTCACCATGATTAAATAAAGTTCCAGGCAATGTGCAGGGATGTGCATTGGCTCTGGAATCTATTTAACAGTGGTGAAAATCTACAAGTTACCTGTTTATGAACAACAGTCAATTTGAATTTGAGATATGATGATTTACCAGGAGGCAAATGGATCTATTTCATGCTAGATCAGTGGTTCTCAACCTTTTTAATGCCGCGACCCCCAACCGGTCGTAAGTCGAGGACTAAACCGGTCGTAAGTCGAGGACTAAATCGGTCATAAGTCGAGGACTAAATCGGTCATAAGTCGAGGACTACCCAACTGGTCGTAAGTCGAGGACTTTCCCTGCCCGGGAGCACCGTGCATGCGTGGTTCCGCCCCCTGCGCTGGCCAAGGCGTAGCTGGCAAGCGGCAGAGACGGAGCAGGCCGACCACCAGCTGGCCCAGCTCAAGGGAGGTAAGGCACCCGCCGGAAAAGGGGAAAAAATGGCGGACAGCCTTGCTTGGCGACCCCCGTGAAATGGTCGATCGACCCCAAATGGGGTCACGACCCATAGGTTGAGAACCGCTGTGCTAGATCATCAGGACAGGATAGGACAGGAAAAAGAAAAGAAACAAGGAATGTATTCAACCAGATGTGAAATTTCAGTCCCCCCAACCAGCTTTCCAACATATCACAATGCCAAATTGGGCTGAGAAATTGTGACTGGCCCATGGTCATCCAGCTGGCTTTCATGGCTAAGATGGGACTTGAACTCACAGTTTCTTGCTTTCTAGCCTTAACCACTAGACCAATAGTTTTTTTTCTTCCTCAAGGCAGGAAGACCAATAGATTCATACAGGATTGCAATGGACTCATCCTCCTTTTTTCAGGCTTCTGAGCAAGTCAGTTCATTAACTGGTTTATGCCAAGGCTTTAAAAAATGTGGCTGTGTTAATAACAAGAAAAGAGGCTAGGCTTGTGCAAAGTCCAAAATATGTACCCTATTAAAATAGAATAGCAAGGACCAAACCATACTAGTATCACCTGTGGATTGAACATGAAAAGTACTATATTATATTGGTATTTTAGTCCTGAGCAATTCTGATAATTTACATGTGAACTCCCAGCAGATTCATTCCTGGAATCTAAAAGACTGATTTTATTGCTTGTAGGAAATGAACACATAGTTATCAGATATTTATTTGCATTAGTGAGCAATGGAAATGAATATTATAATGTGTTTTAAGGCTTTTAAATATTTAAAATATTTTTTAAAAAATTAAAAGCTTTTAAATATTAAACAAAGCTTTTGTGTTGTTATGACTATTGCTCCCAAGGTACATCCTTCTTTCAAGCGGCTTGTTATTAATCAGTCATCCTTGATTACCTTTTATAATATGCAGCACTGCTGCGGAAATGTTATTATAAAAAATTGAATCGTAAGCCAAGAGAACGAAAATAATGGATTTTTGCTTCAAGACAGGCACTGACAATGGTCAAAGCAGTTAGTCAGCTAAGTGAGTCAACATATGATTCATTCAGGAGAAAAGCTAACTTCAATAAGTTGAGGGTGGGGTGAGAAAAGCTTAACTAAATTTATATTCTGGTGCATGTTATTATCGAGCACAGTTAATATTCTCAATGCTTTCCCCCCAAAAAGAAAAGCATGGAAACAAACAAGCAAACAATTGCCTTCCAGGATAACGAAAGTATAATAACACAAATCTTCAGCTGCAGTCAGACTGCCTCTGTGTGGATCGTTTTATTTATTTTTTTTAAACCCACATCTCCCTTTTTAAATTCTTTTTTAAGTGGGTGTTAAGAAGGGAAATGAGTTGGCAGATACAGATTTCAGTTCAAAATGTATTCTCTGTCTCTCTAAAATGTAAATGAACAATTTGTGTGAAGGTCAGTTCTCTCTGCGCAGTTATTGTCTCCGTTGCAAATAGATTATTACCTATTATTCCACCTGATAAACAGGAAACATTGTTATTTCCTGGCTTCCCACCCACATTCATCTCTCACTAAAGAGGCTGATTCACAGAAGAGGAGTCAACTGCTCAGATTTTACATGGGCTGAAGCTTTGATTTAGCCAGTTTCAAAGTTCTCAGACGCTGAGCTCAGCTAAGATTTAGTGTGCTTCTTTCCAAAGAGAACATGGCTATTGCCACAAGATCCTGCGTGTGTGTGTGTGTGTGTGTGTAAATTATTTGCATATAATAAATGTTTGGGAGTTGATAAATAATCTGAAACTTCATGAAGGGGTTGATGAACTGGTGAGTTTGGAGATCCTGACACAGAGCAAATTTTCCTGTCTTGGCGCCCACCACATACTTAATGCTAAGGGCCAAGTGTCCTACTCAGCATGGCCAATAGCCATCTCTTCAGTCAAACCACCGGGGGAGGCACTAAAGTGGGAACGTAGCTACTGGTAATCATCCACAGACATGAGTATTTTACTTATCCTTTACTTTACCAGTCCTTGGCTGCATTAACAGAATAGAATCAAGATCACATGAAGTGTTTATACCACTTTGTAGACCACACTTGGAAGACTGCATCCAGCTTTGGTCACCACTATTTTTTAAAAAATGTTGAGACTCTAGAAAGAGTGCGGAGAAGAGCAACAAGATGAGAGAACTGGAGGCTAAAACATATGAAGAAAGGTTGCTCGAATTGGGTATGTCTAGTTTAATGAAAAGAAGGACTAGAGGTGACGACGATAACAGTGTTCCAATGTCTAAGTTGTTGCCACAAAGAAGAGGGGGTCAACCTATTCTCCAAAGTACCTGAAGGCAGGAGAAGAAGCAATGGTTGGAAACTAAGGAGAGGAGCAACCTAGAACTAAGGAGAAATTTCCTGACTGTTAGAATAGTCAATTACTGGAACAACTTGTGAATTCTCCAACACTGGAAGTTTCTAAGAAAGGATTGGTCTAAAATGGTATAGGGCTTCCTGCCGGAGCAAGGGATTGGACTAGAAGACCTCCAAGGTCCCTTCCAACTCTGTTATTCTGTTCTGTTGTTCTGAAATATTGGAACTGCTTACCATAGCCCAGAACCACAATTCCTTCTTACTACTACAAAAAAACTCTAGTAATTGCACCATAGAGACTAAAGGAATAGTTGTTCCATTTGGTGTAGATGGGTTGAAGGACAATGCAAGTGTCCATGTATATCTTTTATTGTACAAATCTTCTTCAATACATTCAGCCTCAAAAGACTGTTCGCTTATGCCTAAGGCAGCTGCACAATTGGCCATACCCAGACTTGCCTGCCCAACCTCAGTCCTTTATTGTGTTGCGCACTGAACAGTCAGGCCTGAAACTTGAACAGAACACAAGCAGAACTCTGTGCGACTGGGCACATCTTGAAGCTGTGTTTGCCATGCAGAAAGCACTCCTCACACTCAAGCAAATGGATGAAAAACACCGCTTGATGCCTTATTCACCAAGACAAGCTAGAGCAGGGGTCCTCAACCTTGGCAACTTTAAGACTTGTGGACTTCAACTCCCAGAATTCCTCAGCCAGCAAAGCTGGCTGAAGAATTCTGGGAGTTGAAGTCCACAAGTCTTAAAGTTGCCAAGGTTGGAAAGCCCTGAGCTAGAGGCTGAAGATCCACGGGCCAGATGTGCGACTTCATTCCTCTTATGCATCAGTGAATACCTTGTTCCAGCTAAATGCCCAAAGTAGCGTGTAGAGATTTCTGTAACTTGCTGTTAGGTAGTTCTGATTCTCTGTTGCTTCTTTCTTCAGCACTACGGTGTAGTAGTCTATATAAATGAGGTTAAAATTATTCAAGGGAAAAAAAAAACATTTGCTAACAAGAAACTACCGAAGCAGAAGAATGTTCCAGAGACCAGAAAGCATGCGATTCAAAGTAATACATCTCTGGGTAATTGTAATAATATTTTACATAACATTCTTAATAAAGTTTATAATTTTGTAAATTCTACAGAAGGTTTCTCTGCCCTGGTGCCTCCTTTTGTAAATCTAAAAACGCAACATAATTTTATACTAGCAGGAGACAGTGTGAGGGGACACAACAGCCAGGTGTCCATTTCTTATTGGTTATAACCGTTTTTCACACTTATGACTGTCGCAACATTCCCATGGTCACGTGATTTACATTCAGATGCTTGACAACTGGGTCATATTTATGACAATTGCAGTGTCCCAGAGTCACATTATCCCCTTTTGCAACCTTCTGATCATCAAAGTCAATGAGGAAATCAGATTCACTTAACAACAGTGTTACTAATTTAACAACTGCAATGATTCCCTTAACAAATGTAGCAAGAAAAGTTGTAACATGGGGTAAAATTCATTTAACAAATTTCTCAGCAACATAATTTTTGGGTCAATTGTGGTCGTAAATTGAGGACTATCTGCACAACAATTGACACATAAGGGGTTTAATATATTATGCTAGGTTTAGAATTTGATAACTCAATTGTCATGAGATAGTCCAGGCACCATTTTTTTTTAGCATAAGCTCCACTTAATGCAGTGAATTTTTCAGTGTAAACAGAATAGATGGTAATTATAATTTTGCCCTGGAATACAATTTTAGGTTCTGGATGGTTCAGGGTTTCAAATATCTCTGTGGCTATTAACTTAAACTGAGTCTGGAAATCAATGTGGTTGGAGACAAACCGGTGGGAAATTTGTATGAATTGTTAGATAAGTATTCCTCCAGAGAAAACTCTAATGGTGGAAAAGAGAAGACGAGGATGATCAGCACCAAGGAGGACGGACTCAGTCACATAGGAGATACCAGAAGGTATATTACTGGAAGACCTGAAGAAACAGGTTAAGGACAGATCATGAAGAAAATCTTTCTATGTGGTCGACGGCACATAATCAAAATAAGCATTCACTCCAGTGGTGGGATTCAGCCGGTTTGCACCACTTTGGCAGAACCGGTAGTTAATTTTTTTGTTGCCCAGGCCCAGAATGGACTCCCGGAAGCGGCATCCATACAGAGAAGCAATTGTTCACATATTTGAATCCCACCACTGATTCACTCTCAACGCCAACTAATCTAAGGAGCTGTGAGAGTTGATACATAATTTGGCCACGAAGAGAAATAAGAATCTTATGGTGGCATCTAGGTTCTTGCCTTGGTCGGTATAACATTGAAACAGGACTGCAAACAAGCTAAGTATTAAATTAATATAACTTAAGCAACCTCGCAAGCCTTCACACTTGAAGACTGCAAATTAGGCATTACATTGAGACAGGGAGTAGATATTAGCAAGGTTTTGCCCTTGGGCTAAACATTCTTAGATTGAGGATTTCCCCAATTATCCTTTAAATTGCACATTGCATTTATCAGACTGTGAAAATGAACTGTGAACAGGTGTGCCATCAACTTCAGTTTGGATGAAGAAAAAAATAAAGCTTTCTTGTACCTGATTTTAATGAGAGGATATCACAGAAAATAGCCCTAATGATACCAGTAGCCCCAAAGCTTTATTTAAATCATATGGAAATTAACGATAGGGCTATTTTCCCAATCAGTCTTTTGTTTCCATTGCATTTTAAAATTTAATCACATTAATGAATAGTAGTCTATGGCTGCACATATTTAATAAGTGAAACTAAACTTGAAATAGCACCTTTGGACCATTCAGNTGGTCCTTGATTTACAATCATAAGGGAACCTGGAATTTGTGTTGGATGTCATGACAGTCATAAAGGCAAGACACCCACATGACCGACTTGTCTTACATTTTTTACGGCAGTTGTTAAGCAACCATTGTGACTGTAAAGTGAACACCATGATCATTAAACAAACTCATTATCTGCAATGAATGCTTTTGCTGGAAACTGGAAATAAATGGTTGGAAGGATGAAGTCTCTATCTAGAACACCACTTCCTCAACTAAGAAGGCTCCCTTCTTGCCTGTAGTTAGTTTTAGATTGTATCAACACATCCACAACAAATTTCTCTACCTTCCCCCCAAAATGCATTAATAACTAGCATGTAAATTATACTAATTATCTATATTTGTCCTGTCCTTCCGATGTATAGGTAGTATAGTCTTATATAGAGAGTGACTAGGTTTACCCATCACACTAAGTCACAAAGAGATTTGTTCAGTTTGGACTGGGTGCTATGTAAACCTTGCAAACCACGGTGGCTGCAAATCATAATTTACAATGTACTGTGATGTGCAAGCCCTGTCGATTAACTATGGCTTGGTGCAGTGAGAAGAACTGGTGTGTGCAACAATTCCAAATTCACCCAATGAGCTTCATGGCTACAGAAGAAATCAAAGTCCGATGTCTTTTTTTCCTGACCTTGTAATGCAGCATCAAGAGGGTGTCGGATTAGAGAGTCTGATCCAAAGATAATATTGTGGAGCACAGGAATAATAGTAAAGCAAATTGTTAACGAGGCCTGTTGCACTGTACAGATTGCAGCAGGTGTAAATGGGATCTCTTTCACACTTTTTCCACAAAGTCCCCTGTGATCCTTTTGCCCTAGTAGCACTTCTAGAAAGTAGTCTGAGGATTAGCTGTTTGGAAAAATACAAAGAGTCATTTACTATCACGGATGCTTGGATTTTAGCCCTTTCTTCCTCTGTCAAATCCAGTGGTATTCGGTATAATTAAGGATGGTATTCTAATGATCAAAAACAAGAAAAAGATATTCCCAATTCTTAGGCTTTCAAATGAAAGAAAACAGGTCAGCAAATTAAAAATTAAATACAAGCTGCAACAGTATACTTTAAAAATACATATATTGAATGCCATTCTACCCTGCTCTACCTTTTTACCTGTAGCCATAGCAAAAATGATTTTCCATGATATAAACATAACTAATTCACTTAATAATTAACGAAGGTTTCTTAGTTATGGAATGCAGTTGGCAGAAAGTCATTAAATATGGCAAAGAATTTTAAAGCAGAGAGGTTGAAAAACATGTAATTGAAATATAAATAGCAAAATAATCAAGGAAAAAGCTTACACAATCTTAAAACACATTCTTTAGAAGCAGTCCTATTGAATTCAGTACAGGTAGTCCTCGACTTACAATAGTTTATCTAGTGACCGTTCAAAGTTACAACAGCAAGTGACTTAAGATTGTTTTTCACACTTATGACTGTTGCAGCGTCCCCATGATCATATGATCAAAATTCAGATAATGGCAACTGGTTCCTGTTTATGACCTTTGCTATGTCCCAAGGACATGTGATCATCTTTTCTGACAAGCAAAGTCAATGGGGAAGCCAGATTCACTTAACAACCGGGTTACTAACTTAACAACTGCCGTAATTCACTTAACAACTGTGGCAAGAAAGGTTGTAAAATGGGGGAAAATTCACTTAGCAAATATTTCACTTAGCAACAGACATTTTGGGCTCAACTGGGGTCGTAAGTCGAGGGCTAGCTGTACTTCTTAGCAAAATATCTGTATGATGATTGCTGTCGTCAGGAGGGTAGGAGGAGGGGTTATTGCTTTTTTGTATTGGGTTTTTATCCTTAAGCTGCCCAGAATCTCTGAGAGTAAGTTGGGTGGTCCTATAAATTTTCTTAAATAAATGAATGATGAGGCAGCATATAAATTGTTGTTGTTGTTAGTTGCGAAGTCATGTCCGACCCATCGCAACCCCATGGACAACGTTACTCCAGGCCTTCCTGTCCTCTACCATCTTCTGAAGCCTACTGCTTCAGTGACTCCATCCAGCCACCTCATTCTCTGTCATCCTCTTCTTCTATTGCCCTCAATCTTTCCCAGCATTAGGCTCTTCTCCAGTGAGCCCTTCCTTCTCATTAGGTGGCCAAAGTACTTGAGTTTCAACTTCAGGATCTGGCCTTCTAAAGAGCAGTCAGGGTTGATCTCCTCTAGGACTGACCGGTTTGAGCGCCTTGCAGTCCAAGGGACTCGCAGGAGTCTTCTCCAGCACCATAGTTCAAAGGCCTCAATTCTTTTGCGCTCAGCCTTTCTTATGGTCCAACTTTCACAGCCAAACTGGACTTTCTTCTTTTCCTTTGAAGAGGTTTTGCTTCTCATCCACGAAGCTTCTTCAGTCAGAGCTGAAGAAACGTCTTCAAAGAAAAACAAGGAAATTGAAAAAGCACCTTTGGACAACCATGACCTGGATGACTGAGAATTTCCATAGACATATAGGGAGAACAGTGCTGGCCTAGAAACCAGGAGTCGGTGAATTCTAGACCTGTCTTAGGCATGAATGTTGGCAGGGGGAGTTAGGGCCAGTCCCTCTTTCTCAACCCAATTCATCTCAAAGGGTTGTTGTTAGGGAGAAAATAGGAACAGGAAGGAGTATTTAGGTATGTCCACTGTCAAGTTATACAGTATATAAAGAAAAAGGGCACGATAAAAATCTAAAAAAAGAGTATACAGTTGATCAAAGATCCATCTAACTGTACTTTTTGACAATTGGGTAAAAAATACCAATTCTTTTTTATGAACTGCATGGAAGAGAGATGATTACTGAAGGAGAAACAGAAGAAAGTGAACAAAATCCAAGTGCATTCTAACAGTCATTACGCTGCAATGAATCAGAACCAAGAAGTGGCGAGTACAGTTTGAGAATGAAGTCAAAATCACTCAAAGAAGTCTAGTAGGCAAGATAGTCTCTTTTGATTACCGTACGTTTGTTACGCTGCTTTGGGGAGCACTGTTTATGGAATTTCACAGAATTCATTTTGAATGTCAAGAAACGAGATCAAAACTTGCACCATGCGTATTCATCAGCTCACCAATGCAAGAATGCCTCTTTCATACCTAAGGGCCATTGTCAAGAAGTTATTACTGTTTTGCCTGCATTGTCTGAATTTTATTTCCTTCCGATTCGGATCCCAGGACAATTTCCGCTCCTTCCCAAAAAGATGGTCAAATATGTGCGCTTTCCCACCACTTTGGGGGTAATTATGCCATACATCTGACAAAATGGGAGTCTATTTTGCAAAAGTTAATCTTTAACTAAAGAAGACTGCTGCTTTAACTATAGTACAATAGACTAATGTGGCTTTTTCCCTGGAAACTGTGCTGAGTCAATGGGAAGAACTGAAATGAAAATAGAAGCATTTTCTTTCCTTGAATTGAGGGGAAAGGATAAATAAGCAAGGTCGATATGAAGAGACAGTCCAAGCAGAATTTAATTTAAATCAATCCAGAAATAGCTTCAGGAAATAAAACCCAGAAGTATCCTGCCTCTCCTTAGTTACACTGCATATTTTTTTCTATGCAGACCAAGACAGATAAAAAAAACATCCAAGACAGGATGTACTCCTAAGAATTTGGTGTCCAGCTGATTTAAAGTGCTTTGCAATGTTAACTCAAAATCCATCTGTTTGCTGGAATACTCCTCTAATTAACTTTCTTATTAAAAGGGAAATTAAACATTGCAAAAGGATTAAATTGGTGTCCANCGTTAGAACTAAAAGATAAGGAGACGTCAGAATTTTATGAAATTTGGAATAAATGTTATAATTGGCTAGAACAGAGAAAGAAAAAGATATAATTATTGATGTATATAAAATGTAAATAAGATGTAAAGAATATTTAAAATGTAAAGCACTGTTCTGTTAGAAGAAAAGATTTATGTTTATGTAGTTTTGGTGTATGGTGAAAAAAAAAAATTAAAAAAAAAGAAAAAGAAAAAAAAAGAAAATAAAAATGGCAGACTGCCCCAGTATGTCTTCCTGACTCCTAAAAGGACAAAAGAAAGTAGGGTGGTAGGAATATCCTGAGGGCAAGACTAACACCTCCTAGTCATTTCACCTTTGGGTCAGTGGGTCCTTTGTGACTTGCCGTGTCTAACAGGACAGCTGTTTTATCAATGTGTAAGGCCCAGTGTGGCAAGCATTTGGGGGACCACGTGTAGAATGCCCTTCATGTTCCACATGTGCCAGTTGGGGACAGGAATAGAGGGCTCTGAATTAAAATGGTTTCATCTATCACTATGTGGCTCTTTAAATGGGATTTTCCATACCCAAGAGCAGAGATAGGTAACCTCGGTTCTTTTGATTCATGGACTTCAACTCCCAGAATTCCTGAGTCAGCTATGCTGACTCAAGAATTCTGGGAGTTGAAGTCCATGAGTCATAAAAGAGCCGAGGTTGCCTACCCCTGCCCAAGAGGAAAGTAATGGCAGATCTGGGGCTAGGACATAGTTGAAGAAGTACACAAAGCATAGCTTGGAATAGGAGCAACTCTCATAATATTTTGTTGCAGATACTATTTGATTTTATAGTATACAGGGAAGAACACAAGTGAGGGGATCAGTAGGTTGCACCCAAAGCATGCTAGTCCATGTGAAATCAATGAGACTCAAATTAGTTGTGAGGAGCATAATTGAGCACAGCCAACTTTTTCTTCGGATCCAACTGTCTGCCTAATAACAGGGTATAATATAAAGGACATTATTTAGAATCACAGTTATCATAGCAGAATAGAGATCTTTGAAGGGATGCTGTAAGATAGCTTTCCTCAAGCTAGCATTCTCCAAATATGTTTGAACTGTGATTCCCAGAATGTTTGACATATGTGGAGATTTGTTGTAATTTAGCAGGTTTGTGTCCTTTATGTTACTGTTACACTGGACATGTGGAAATCAACATTTACTCTAAATATGTATGGGGAAATCTCTCACTATTAACTTCCTTCATGTTATTGGTGTACCCCATTTTGGTCTCTGTTGTCTTGCTCTCTTTTATCCCTCCACTTCTCCACTTATTTACCCTAACTATTCTTCTTTTACCCCTTGTCTCACTCTTTCTCTTTTTCTCCCCTCCAAAATAATAAGAATGAATCAATGAATGGTTTATTATGGCATAAACATATTCCAAGCAGCAATATACTATAAGTCTCCAAAACTGGTTAATAAAAACAAGTACATATAAATGTAGTGCATAAATATAATCAATTGGACAAACAACTACAACTACAATGGATGTTCAACAAAAGCAGACATGAAATATCTCACAGCTATTTAAAAAAAGATTATAGATTATTGTGCAGTCACTGGAGCAATCGTTAGTAAAATAGAGTCAGACTGATCTGATGGTAACAGCTGGAGATAACCAGAATGTAGACTCTACTGAAACGGGATGTTCAGCTATCAGTCCCTCAATAATAGTTGTCTGGCCAAAATTTGGCCTAGGATA
>NW_015386497.1:57244-121424 GCF_001527695.2 Protobothrops mucrosquamatus | reverse complement strand
AGACATGAAATATCTCACAGCTATTTAAAAAAAGATTATAGATTATTGTGCAGTCACTGGAGCAATCGTTAGTAAAATAGAGTCAGACTGATCTGATGGTAACAGCTGGAGATAACCAGAATGTAGACTCTACTGAAACGGGATGTTCAGCTATCAGTCCCTCAATAATAGTTGTCTGGCCAAAATTTGGCCTAGGATAAAGACCTTCTGAATTTGGGAATTGCTATATGGCTATGGAACATAGCTCGGTGTAAGACATGAGGACTGCAACCCAAAAACATCTTTCTAGGCAAAAGTGATACGTTAATTTGTATCTCCATGTCCACAGCATGCTGCTTAAGAGGGGTTAATGCATATTATAGCTCATCTGGGAGATTGTGGCTCAAAAAAAAGCCAAACATATTAATTTCTCATGAAGGGCTTGACTTCAGGAAAAATTAGTTATCAACCAAGGTTAGAGGAGTCAGACCAGTTGGGATAAGAAGTAGCTTAAAACAGTAAGAAAAGATGTTTTAAGAATACAGGTTACACAGCACAACCCCACATTAGGAACACAACAGCGAGCTTGAAAGGTGCTTGGCAGAGAAAATGACCCTGGCTTTTGAGGAGTTGATTTTGAATTTTTCTTCTTCAGCAGTCTTGCAAAGCACTTCCCTTAGACCAGTGGTTCTCAACCTTTTTAATGCTGCGACCCCCAACCGGTCATAAGTCGAGGATTAAACCGGTCGTAGGTCGAGGACTAAACCAGTCGTAAGTCGAGGACTAAACCGGTCGTAGGTCGAGAACTACCCAACCGGTCGTAAGTCGAGGACTTTCTCTGCCCGGGAGCGCCGCGCATGCGTGGTTCCGCCCCCTGCGCCAGCCGAGGCGTAGCTGGCAAGCGGCAGAGACGGAGCAGGCCGACCACCAGCTGGCCCAGCTCAAGGGAGGTAAGGCACCCGCCGGAAAAGGAAAAAAAAATGGCGGACAGCCTTGCTTGGCGACCCCCGTGAAATGGTCGATCGACCCCAAATGGGGTCCCGACCCATAGGTTGAGAACCGCTGCCTTAGACAAATCTATGAAATCAGCAGAGAGTCATCTGTATACTGTTTGATCTTTCCAAATTTTGGCAGATGCAGAGGTGACTTGTTCTGTCTGGCTATGAGGGGATTTAATACCAATGGAATAAGCTTCAGTCACTTGTCTGAAATGGTATATGTTCTTGAGCAGGGGGCTGGACTAGAAGACCTCCAAGGTCCCTTCCAGTTCTATACTATTCTATTCTAATACCTAGAGTGGAAAAGGAGGGGAGGAAAATACATTCTTGCTAATGCCGCTTTTGACAGGATTTTTGGGGGGTTGTAGTGTTCATGTATATTATACCTCACCTTCATCCAGCAATTCTTGTAGAGTTTATAAATAAGCAAAAATAACTTTCTATTCTTTTGACAAGTTCTTCAATTTCTCCACTTGGGTTGGTTTGGTCATTCTCAGGTCATCCGACAATGAAAAAATTAAGCAAAGAAGGATACTGTATAAACTTCCATTGGATTTGGAAGTGCTGGGGGGTGTTTTGAAAGGACTAAATCATTCATAAATACCTTTGCCTTCTGGAAACAGAGGTTCTACTTTGTAGGAGGAGTGGCAGACTCTGGGAGCGGAGTTAAAAGAGGGATCAGCAAGAATCCCTACATAGCCAGAAACATACTAACTCCAACCTTCCTTGAATTCCATTGACCCTTATCTAACTCCAAACAGGTGGTGTTAGTTGAGAAGATTCCTGTGCATAGGCTGTTTACAATAAATCAGTTTTGGGCCTGACAATTTGTAGTTCAGGAACAGCTTGTATTTCCCCAAAGAATCAGGTGTTCCATTTCTGGTTTCAAATTCCGCACATTCACAGTTGCTAGGTAAAAATAGCAATTTACTCAAGGATGAGTAGATAACAGCAGACAAGGAAAGGAATGAAGATCAAAACAGATTCTCTGGGAAAGAAAGCTTGCCTGAGTAATTTTCCTTTCAGAAGAAACACGCGGAAGAAAATCCAATCCAAAGTTCAGACAGTTAAGTCAGGTTTGTCAGTCAGTCCAAAGATCAGAATTTCAAAGGGATTCACAGGAATGACACACCGGAACAAGAAATCAGATGGCTGTTTCCAGTGGAGAAACATAAGTCAGGTATGCCTCTTAAATCAGGCTGCTGCCATCTATCTTCAGAATTTCTCCTTTGCTTGGCAAGGAGACTCATTAAGCATCTTTGCTTTAGTCTCCCCTCTACTCAAGAGTCTGGGGGCTTGGAAGACTTGCCTCAAAGTCTGACTACCTGTGTTTGATCGGGTGATACATGGCTGGGTGTCTCCTATGTGTGGCAACTCCACAGGTTCACTTGGAGCAGCTGCGTCTGAGTCCTAGGACATGACAGTAGGTCCATGACTGGAAGGGTCTGCTGATTTTGTTTAAACAGCAGACAGAGGTTGTGGCTGGGAATGCTTTGTCCAGTTTTGGCCAGGGCACCAGTTCTAGTCTTAGCTGGGCAAGGGGCCATTGGTAGCAGTGACGTCTAACCATACTACCACACAATTAGATTATTGCAACATTCTCAATATGGAGCTGCTGTTGAAGATTATCTAGAATTTGCAGGTAGGACAGAATACAATGGCAAGAAGACCACCGGCAGATAAGTTCCACCATTGCAGAATAATGTATTTTAGTTACTGTATGAGTTGCCTGTAGCACTTAGCACTAGCACTTAAGACTTATATACTGCTTCACAGTGCTTTACAGCCCTCTCTAATTGGTTTAGAGTCGGCATATTGCCCCCCAACAATCTGGGTCCTCATTTTACCGACCCCAGAAGGATGGAAGGCTGAGTCAACCTTGAGCCATTGATTGAACCCCTGGCAGTCAACAGAATTAGCCTGCAATATTGCGTTCTAACTACTGCGCCACCATGGCTCAGTGGCTTTCAGGCCCAATTCAAAGAGTTGATTGTCAGATATAAAATTCTATACAATGCAGTGCCAGATTATTTCTGAGACTGTTTTGTCTATAATGTGTCAACGCTGCAAATACTGTATATTCTTGCTTTGACAATATGCAGAACTGTCTGGTATTTTTATAGTTAAATCAGGCAACAGTGAAAGGGGAGGAGAATAAGGAAAGCCCGGGGGAAAAAGAAACNGTTAATTGGAAGATGTGAACCATGACCCCAAAATAGGGGAGGGAAAAATGCCTGGAATGTATGTGCAACGGAAAAGAATCTCAGATCTAAGCATTTCCACCATGCCGTACTGACATCTCTGTAACCTTAATAAATGCTTTTAGGATAAAAATATGCCTGAAAGTCCTTTTAAGTGTTTCGTTAATCAGACACATGACATAATGATTCTGCCTGTCCTCTCAAGTCATCCAAGGAGCTCCTTAAGTGAGAGAGACATGGGCCAAAAGGCATATTTTCTCATTAGTGATCCACATGCTATGAAATGCATTGCTCCCAAAGAATGCACCTGGTTCCTAGAGTTCACCAAACTTCTTACAACTTTTCTTTTTAGGCAGGCCACTGACAGCTTTAATGCCTAGTGAAGATGGGACGTGGCCATTCTTTTCTATTTTGGATTCGTTATTTACTGTTGCAAAGTACTGTATGTTGGGAATTGCTATATGCTACAAAAAGCAAACCAACTAAGAGGATTAATCAGGTTTTGCCGTTTTCTGCTTGCTCTGTTTACCCAGAAAAAATGTTCACACCAAAATGGAAGCAATATTCAAGAACCTTCTTCTACTGGAGATCTATTTTAACTTGTTCTTTTAAATCTGTCTCTTCAACAATAAGCTTGGCTCAAACTGTCCTTGAATGTCTTCCTGAAATTGCTTTCAATGCCTTGAGAGAAAGAAAAGAAAAAGAGAGAGCACACTGTACTACAAGAAAAATAGCTCCATGTTGCAAGGGCTAGTATCACAAGCAAAAATTTAGCTGAAGACTATTTCTTTGTTGATAGCAGGAAATGTTGATAACATGCCTTGAGTCAATTAACCCCATACAGAATGTTCAGCTCTTGGGAGCATGGGTTATTATTTGCTTTTTGAAATATAAATGGAATAAATAATGAAACAAATGCATTAAAATAAATATAGTTTTGGAACTTGGAAATAGTTTTTTTTACAATGGGCACAAGGAGATACAGTACTGTGCTGTAATGTGCCAATTCTTTTAATATGAAACTTGAACCATATGAAGCATTATGTATAATAGCTATGTTAAATTATCTTGTATTTGTTTGTCATTTAGAAATATGACTTTGATGATTTGGCAGTATGACTGGGAATATATTTATGGCATGGTTTAGCTAGTAAAACAAATTAAAAGGCATTTTACAGAACTGTTGGAACACTATCAAAAATGGTTCCTCTGTGCACTATGGACAGCCAAAGCAACTGATTCTTTAAATATTGGAAAAACATTTTTTCCCTTTTTACAAAGCAATGGATTGAAGGTTAACTGCCTTATTTGCAGTATATTGTTGAATGGAATTAATAAATAGCTACAAGTACAGGAAATCTTCACAGAGTATAAAAACTCCAAAGACCAATTGAAGCTATATTGCGAAGATTTCCTGTATCCTCTCCCACTTCTACTAATCTCTGCATGGTATAGTTGAACACTTCTGACTTAATACACAAAAAACATTTAGAGGTATAAACAAACTTTACGTTAAGCTTGGATAAATCCAGGAAGAGAATTAAGACTATCCATGCATATACAGTGTCTTATGAATAGGAAAATAAGTCTTAACCTACAACTGCTTCCATTCCAGAAAAAGGAAAAGTCAACAGCAGAGAAACTGGATGCCTGGATAACTGTAGTCCTCTTCACTGCGTCATTTCCATGCCATATTTTAGCCATTTCACAATTTTTCATAATTCTGCAATTAGAATTAGAATTTATTTCTACATCTCTTTTCCTCACTGGGAATTATTGACTTATAATTCATCACATACTCATAAGCAGTATTGGGAGTCATCTCACTGATTGGCTTCCCATTTCAGCAGACAGGAATGCCCTCATCTTCAACCACTCTACAGTAATGTCTTTCACTTGGTGACTCTATTGACTGTTATGATTGTACATTGTCCTTATGCCTTCAACTCTTTGAATTCATTGTCCTTCAACTATTTCCTTATGCCTTCAATTATGAACTCTATGATTGCTCTGGGTCAACTGTAGCATTGCCCTCCCTCACCCGGAAATGCAATTTATAAGTAGATGCTCATAATCGGGCTTTCTCAATGCAGACATCTATGTGCTGGTATCCAATAGTCATACAGACTCCAGTCACATAAACAGAATTAACGAAAGGGTCTGCTGCTTTCTCCCTTTCCTCACAATTCCACAGAAATTACAGATGGCAAATAACTAAAATGAAATTGCTGCTGATGGCCACTTGCTACTGATAGTCACTTGACAGCCACTTATAATTTTATTTGCCAGCCTTTCTTTTCAGTCCCCATTCTGATAAATTTCTGATTTATCTTTTCTAGAATACTATTTCCCAACCTCAGCAACCTGGCACGTGTTTAAGGATGCCAGCTAGGCTATTCTGAGAGTTGAAGTCCACACAGCTTACAGAATCAGAATCAGTTCTTATTCTAGAACAGCTGTTCTCAACCTATGGGTCGCGATCTCGTTTGGGGTCGATCGACCATTTCACGGGGGTCGCCAAGCAAGGCTGTCCGCCATTTTTTTTCCCCTTTTCCGGCGGGTGCCTTACCTCCCTTGAGCTGGGCCAACTGGTGGTCGGCCTGCTCCGTCTCTGCCACTTGCCAGCTACGCCTCGGCCAGCGCAGGGGGCGGAACCACGCATGCGCGGTGCTCCCGGGCAGGGAAAGTCCTCGACTTACGACCAGTTGGGTAGTTCTCGATGTACGACTGGTTTAGTCCTCGACTTACGACCGGTTTAGTCCTCGACTTACGACCAGTTTAGTCCTCGACTTATAACTGGTTGGGGGTCGCGGCATTAAAAAGGTTGAGAACCACTGTTCTAGAACATCTCTCACCACTTTTGTCTTTTCAAATCCCTCCTACGATCTCATTTTTGTATGAAGGTTTTTGCTTAACCCCTTAATCCCAAACGTTTCCACACTCAAGGACTAAACAAAAGAGCTTCTTTTGTGAAATATACTAGGTGTTATTGGAACCGGCTGAATTCTAATTTGGTTTTTCAATGAAGCATCAGGGCCACACTTCAAAAAGTGGCTCAAGGCAAAAACTGAATCTGGTTTCATTTCATTTTCAGCTAAGCATAAATAAAATTAAATATAGCTATTAGGATTATTCTCCAATCATGCGTGAAATAAAATGCAATGCAATCCCCAAATAAAATAACAACTACTTAGGAGCAGCTTTTGCAGTTGTCTGGAGGCTGCAACCCAAAATTCAATAGTTCCAAATGGCTCAGCATTCAATTAAGAGAAGAGATGGGAAAAAAACATGCTGTGCAATTGAAAGATGAACAAATAGATCACACTATTTCAGTGTCATCGTTTCAAAAGACAAACTGATAATGTTGCATTAGCACTTCCAGATTCAAAAAAAAATGGACACAAAGCAGAATTGCTGTATTACCTATTTCATATTTTTTTCAACAGTCCAGGCTTAGGACTGAAAAATCATGACAAACATTTCATGATTTTGCAATGAGGAAAATTAGGAAAAGGAAATGTTTTTAGTTAGTGATTTGCAGCTATATTGGTCCATTGGAACAAAGCATACCGCTCAACATTGACATGATAATATTTTTATTTAATATAGCATCCTTTGAAAATGATCTGGAAGAAGTATTTCACACTTTATGCAAATATCTCTCCACTACTTGACAGAGCAGCCTGACTTTTCTCAGGATTTTGCTGAGCCTTAAAAAGCCTCAAAAATATGTTTTTCTAAGACCAATTAAAATTACACAGAATAATATTCAAAGCTTCAGGCCAGATGTTATTCTAAATAAAGTAAATAGGAAAAAATCCACATTTAAGGATTCATATGGCTGAAATGTGCCACCATATAATTTCTGGAATATATAAAATGTCGATTTAGAATTTAAAAAAAGAAACTCTTTACAATGTATAATACTGAATGTATGGCATGGATTGTGCATCTCTGTGTGGGAGAGAAACCATATTATAATCTTGATTTGTCTTCCCTCCCCATCATTATCTTTGGACACTTTGCATATTATTGAAAATAAAAGATCAATATGGCACCTCTTACTCACAGAGACAAGATTAATTTCCTTTCCCCCCAAATGGCTGAGTTTTTTTTATTCCTGCCTTAGCTACAACGGGCAGAGCGTGCAGCATATTAAACCCGCATTGGGTTAAAATGATGGCTGAGCAGCAGCAGCCAAAAAAGCTAATACAATCTTGGCTTGTATAAACAGAGGCATAGAATCAAGATGACGAGAAATATTAGTACCGCTTTATAAAACCCTAGTAAGACAACACCTGGAATACTGCAGCCAATTTTGGTCACCATATCACAAAACAAGATATTGAGAGTTTGGAAAAAATTCAGAGAAGAGCAATTTAGATGATCAAAGGCCTGGAGACTAAAACATATGAAGAACGGCTGCAGGACTTGGGTTTGGCTAGTCTAAAGAAAAGAAGAAATAGGGGTGACATGATAGCAGTGTTCCAGTATCTGAGAGGCTGCCACAAAGAAGAGGAGGTCAAATTATTCTCCAATGCACCAGAGGGCAGGACAAGAAACAATGGTTGGAAACTGATCAAAGAGAGAAGCAACCTGGAATTAAGGAGAAATTCCCAACAGTGAGGACAATTAACCAGTGGAACAGCTTGTCTTCAGAAATTGTGGGTGCTCCATCACTGGAGGTTTTTAAGAAGAGACTGGACAGTCACTTGTTTGAGATGGTATAGGTTCTCCTGTTTGAGCAGCGGGCTGGACTAGAAAACCTCCACATTCTATTCTATTCTATTCTATTCTATTCTATTCTATTCTATTCTCATAACAGGCTCAAAAAACCTTTTGGGGAGAGGATTTTTTTTGGGATGTATCTATTCCTTGTGCCTATATATATAATAGATAATAGAGACAAGCAGGGTTAGCTGAATAATTTTTGGTAGAGAAACAGCAATCACAATAAAAACAATTTCCTCTACTGCTTATCCATAATTACATGAAATAATTATACATATATCATATTAATTACTAAGCAAAACTGTGCTATTTTTCATTACTATAAGGTTGAAGCTTTCAGCATTAGCAATGTCAGATGTTTACCTGCTATTTCATGAACAATCACATCTGCTTTAGGCACCACGTCTGACAGTATCAGATGGCCCAGACATAGCTAAACTTCGGTGTTATTAAAAAAAAATAACCCAGGAAGACTTGTGATCACAACAGAGAGTTGCAAGCAAAATCACAGAAGGCAGCTCCTAACACTGCAATATGTTTTGACCTTCTTTCCTGCTAGGGAAGAGAATTAAGAAGTGAAAAATGCATCTCTAGCACAATTAGCACTAGACGTGAGGAAGCAAATATATGATAATCATTTAACAGAAGGAAAAAGACAATATGTAAACATACTAGATTCCCTATAAGGATTTTAAAGCCTAACTATGATCATACTATACAACACATATACACCATATATCCTAAATGTGTGTTTTAAAAGTTTTAATTGTCCATTGTCCTATGTGTTAACCTTACCGATAACATTTGTATTCTTACATAGCGTTTCATGAGATCTCAAAGGTCACTGGGATCGCACGGGATTTGGTGTTTCAGTCCTTTTCTTGATTTCTTTAAAGTGAAGAGTTTTGCACTATTACATTTTAGGCACTATCAACAGAAATATAGTTTCTAAATTGCTGAAAATTATAGATCCACTATATTCTATTCTGGTCACATCCCATTTTAAGTACTACAGATATGGGTGTATTTAGCTTAGAACAGAGAAGGCTGTGGGAAGATATGACAGTTTCTTCAAGAAGGGCTCCACTCTGGATGATGAGGAAGAATTGTTCACCAGTGTTCCAGAGGTCAGGCTTAAATTACAAGGAAGCAGTTTTTGATAGGACCATCAGGAAAATATCCTAATGGTAAAAGCGATTAACGAATGGAGAAAACTATCTTGGTAGGTGGTGGACTTTCCATCACTGAAGATGTTTAAAGAGAGGCTGGGTGGGCTGTCTGCCAGGGATACTGCAGCAAAGGGGTTCCTGCCCTCTGCAGGGAGTCAGATACATGACCTCCAATGTCCCTTCCAATGTTTACATTCTATGTTTCTATGAAATTTGGGGCAGGCTTTTAAAAATGTCTTGCTTCCTTCACGACAATGGTACCCATAACATGAAAAGTTTGCTCTACCCTGTTTTTAGTTCTACATTCAAATACAGAAATAGCATAATAATGTAAGTTTAATGATAAAAAAGGATGCTCTTAAAATTAAATATATATTTATTATTAAATATTTACTTTTCTGCATATATAATCATTCAAGAATACTTACAGGGATAAAATAAAATAAAAGACAATATGTAAAACATGACAGTAAAACCAAAATCTTTAAAATCACTCCTTGTATTGTGTGGTGTACAAAGTCCATCCACAGTCTCAGCGTTAATTTTCTCAACTTGTCCTTGCAACAGTAGGCTAAACACTTCACTGTTTAGAAGAGAAGCAACTTTGTGTGAAAAGTTACACTACATATTCTGCAAGCATCAAGGATCCTCATGTCTGACACACATTCAAGGATGTTATATTTCAAAACATCACTGATGGTGAACTGCAGCCTGCAGTTATTTTGCTTTAATGTTTTTCAAACTAGTAGTAGAATTAGTGCATCCCTTAATAAAACGAGAGTCACTTTTTTAAAAAAAGACTGTTGCAACAATTCAAAATTACATAATGACACTGGATCTTTTGGCTTCCAGTGGCATATTTGTATGCTGCCTCACAAATTACTTGTCAAACTGAAACACAGTTTTATTTCAGTCAGAAGGATTGCTGTTCAAGAGACAGAAATCTGAAGAGGTTTATGTGACACCAGATTATTATTCTCTGAATGGTGGCCCTTTTAAATAAAATGCCCTCATTATTAATTACAAGTAAGGAATGATCTACCATAAATACATTTTATCCATTCAGAAAGGTAGCTTGCTGGTGGCCAGTTTATTATCAAAGTTCATGGAGGTACTTGTACTCTGTGGTACGGACAAATAACTGTACAACTTAAGAATTAAATATCTAACAGAGAGTCTTGCTCTCCATTTGCTTGTTATTAGAAGTGATCTAAAGGGCATCACTTTGTTCTCTGTGAAAAGTCCTGGCTCTGATATTCCTTCCCTGCTGGAGTATGGCTGATATCAAGACCTTAAAACTTCCAAAGCAACCTGAAGAGATACCTGTTCATCCAAGGCTTGGGTTAAATGGTGATCCTGTACTTTTCTCAGGCAGTCTTATTGTCCCAGGTACATTAAAAAAAAATTATTGGATTATAATTATATAATTATATTTTTTACCCCCACACACAGACATACACATAATTTATTTTAATTATTTGTTTTAATGAGTTATACTCTGCTTTGCAAATGATGAAAAGCAGGATAGAAATTGCCTAAACAAATTAATTATTTCCCCCAAATTATTTTATTATAGAATACAAATAATACATTATAGAACACAAATTAATTTTGTACAGTGGTGGCTATGTAATAGAAACTAGGAGCTGTTAACATTGTGGTGATTAAGTTAATCAGACCTTTTAAAATAGAAAAATTATATTAATGTTAAACATGATTTCTCATATAAGTATGACTATATAGTTGCTTACATTATACAGTTAATGCTTAATATAACATTGATAAGATCAATCATTTTGTTCAATGAAGTTCAATGTATTCATTTGTAAATATGCAATGTTTTATTATTTACTGCTATTTATGAGTACTAAAAAATAAAAAATAAATACATATCAATGGCTGCATGAGCAAAAAGTAACTTATACAACCACTGTTCATTTCCCTTCTCTTCCATGTTGTCTTATGAGAAAACTAAGAAAATGTTCTCCAGTCAAGTAACAGACTCAATAACACAAGTAGATTTTGACACAAAATTAACGTGCTGATATATTGTACACACCTACTGCCTGTGAAATTATGAGCTGGTTTTTTTTCACAAAAGGATTGATATTCAAATAGGTAGCAATTATCACAAATTTTGAGTAACATTACAAGAAAATATTTCAAACCAAGTCTGCTCTTATTCAGAAAAGATTTAAAAAATGTCTTATCAAAAGTAGGTGGCTTTTACCCAACTTTTTCATTCATAACGGAATTGAATTCAATTTCTATATTTCTTTAAGCAGAATCTGGCCTATAATTAGCTATCTTCTTTCCTTCCTTTCTGTATTATCAACTTCCAGAAAATTCCACAAATACAAATATAAAATACAAAAAAATCCATTACAGAAAAGTTCCAGATACTGTATCCATTTCTTCTTTATTTCATCATTATTTCCTATTTTCTTAATACTTATTTTTGTGCCATGCCTTAACCATTTTTTCTGACAGAAAATATCCAAATTGTGCATGAAATAATTACAAGGTGATATAAGAAAACTACATCTGGAGCTAAATAGACATTAACATCATTTGTAAAAAAGAAAAGCCTAAAATTGTGTAGTTAATGCATTATGGCATTAAAAGCTTTTCCAACAATAACGTAACAATCTGAGAAAGCCAGATAAAAGCTAGTTATTGTTAAAAAGTTTAAAATAATTAATAACCTTATAACATTGTAAAATTGCCCCTTGGTGCTGGGATTTATAATCTGAACCTTCTTGATAATTAGTAACATTATGTCCAAAATTGTATTATTTTGATGAAAGTGAGATATTTTCCTGCATTCTTAGTGCCAAGTTACAAGGCATAGGGAAATTGTGATCTGATGCTAGAGATACAAACAATTGTGACATCACACTTCAAATCCAATCTAGCCTTTTGAGTGAACAATGAAATTTTGGGAATCTCATCTCAGTTACAGCAGATCTCAAGCAATCAGGCCTCTTATCATTCTTCTAGGCCCGTCGTGGCGAACCTATAGCACCAGGTGGCACGCAGAGTCCTCTCTGTGGGCATGCGCGCCGTCGCCCCAGTCCTAGGCCTTCAGCTGGGTTTTATAAAACCTTTTCGCTTTAGGCCTCCACCGCCGTGTGCAAAAAAAAAGAATCAATCAATCAATTTCAACTTCTCGCAGGGAAAAAAAAGATGTCGCAAAGTTGGAATTGATTGATTGAACTTTTTAGTCCCACCCAGTTTGCCATTACCACCGCAGCCACGCCCACCCAGTTGGCCACACCCACCCAATGGGCTACGCCCACCCAGCACCCGATGATACATAAGTGGGTTTTGGGTTGCACTCTGGGCACTCAGTCTCTAAAAGGTTCGCCATCACTGTTCTAGGCCATAAAACACAGAACAAATCCTCCCCACTAAATAGAATTATATGATAAAAATATTCCTTACTAGATTGAAGCAATCTGGGGCTTTATAAATTTCACTTTATAAAGTACTCCAAAGCATAATGCAGTTAGAGAAAATTTTATTCTTGATCATGATAGCAGTCTTCCAATATTTGAGGAGTTGTCACATAGAGAAGGGAACAACCTATTCTCCAGAGACCTGAGGGCAAGACAAGAAATAATTGATGGAAACTTATTTTATTTTACTTATTTATTAAATTTATCTGCTGTTCATCATGTTTCAAGTGACTATGGGCAGTTTACAACATTAAAAACATTAAAATCATAAAAGATAACTATTTCTACAACAATTAACATGGAAATTACAATGAAACATAGGATTATATTTAAAAGATGGGGAAGGAGTGAGCAAGATGCACTGGGGGAGAGGTGGGATTGGCTGATAATTCATCAACCACCTCCAATATGGTGCTCCCCTGATGAGGCTTGAAGCCATCTAGCAGAGCCAGCTCTTCAGGTCTTTATAGAAGGTCAGAAAGATGGGAGCCAATCTCACCTCAGGGGGGTAAGATGTTCCAAAGGGGAAGAGTCATGGCAGACAACTTATCAAAAAGGGAATCAATGTAGAACAAGAAGGAATTTCCTGACAGTGAGAACAATTAATCCGCGGAACGGATTGCCTTCAGAAGCTGTAGGTGCACCATCACTGGAGGTTTTTAAGAAGAGATGGACAACCATTTGTCCTGAATGGGTCTTCTGCTTTGAGCAGGGAGTTGAACTAGAAGACCTCCAAGGTCTCTTCAAACTCTGTTATTCTGTTATCTATCCTGTCCATTCTAAATCAATAAATCAGCTCTGTATCTACAGAGATTTCCAGTCAATGTCCCTCAGCAGCCTTACAAAGAGAGCAGTATAGCAGCTTCCCCAATCTAGTGTCCTCCAGACATATTGGAAATGCAACTCCCATAATTCCTAACCAGCACTAGGTTGGAGAGTGCTGCAAGACAGCATGAATCTGATTGCTACTGAGAGACAATAACCACCTCAAAATCCCATGAGGAAATATCGGTCATTGTAGAAAGTAAGGAGACCTGATACCTTGGTGGATATATGCAAGCTCCATTACCAAAGCAATGAGGGAATAAGCCTACCTTAAGTCCAAAACAGAGAGAGATTGTGTGGAAGTGGCTCAAACAGACTCCTCTCTTTCACATGGGTACAGAAGAGGAAGAGGTACAGCACAATCAGATTTACAAGATTCTATTTTATAGCCATTCTTAATAAAAGTAGTCTTAGCCTTTCTGTGGAGAGAATTCTTCTTGGTCTTGTCTACCTGATGAGGCTGACAGCTATATATCTGATGTCAAAGGAATGAAAATATTCCATTCAAATCTGCTCGGGGCGTACAACAATACAATTCTACTTCTTTTGCTGTTCTTCAATAGTCAGGAATGGCATTATATTTAAACTTACATTTCAGCTTATTCATTTCCAAGGTCAAATTAACACAATACTAGATTTAGAAAATCGCCTGAGATATTTTCTACATTTCGTTGAAAGTGATAAATATGAGAAGGGGCAAAAGAGATCTGTCTTAGAGGTATGGTCATCATGGTGCATTTCCTTGCTACGGCTTCAGCAATAATTCCTGGATAGTTCTTTCAGAATGTGATAAAAGACCTACATTTCATTCATAATCGTCTCTAAAACATATTCTATGAAGCCATTTCTGCATGGGGAAGATTATTCAGGGAAACAAAAATAGCTTACTCTATTTACAGATTTCAAATGACCAGAAATAATCTACCAATTTAGGTAATTCAAATATGGCTCTACTACATTCTCCTCAAGCTTTACCAATTTACCTCAAGACTATGAAACTGAGCTTGAGCAGGACATCAAGTACACTTTCTTCATGTGGAATTCTGGCAAAATTCCTTGCATTTATTTTTCCCTGAAAACCAGTAACAACTCTTCTATTTAAATACTTCACTGGAGTGCGTATCTGTTAGAAAGAGATCAACAACTTTTTCAGATACCACTTCAGGATCATATTTGACAATGTTTAAGTGAAGATTATCAAATCTTGCCAGACTTCAGCAAATTCATCACCAAATTCACAGTCCATCTCCAATAATATTATATGAAAAGGATGACATCTCATTTGCTGTTCTTGCAGAATATTGTGTGAGCTCTCATGGAAAAAATACCAAAATTTTATTAGAGTTTATATCAAGCTATTATTAAATTTTAATTTTACTTTTACTTTGTGGAGTCTGCTGATGGGTTTCATGGGCATATTGATACCTGTGGATTTTATGTCACCAACCCTGCTATGCATACATACATACATACAGACAGACAAACACATTTTATATGTATCTTCCTGACTCTCATATACCTTCATGCCACTTCTTTAATGAATTTAACATTTCCTTTAATGAATGGTAACCAATTTTTCAATTATCACATTTTGCACATATTATGCAAAGAACCAGTTCCCTGGAGAAGTCTATAATGCTAGGAAAGGTGGAAGGAAAGAGAAGGAGGATGAGCAGCAAGATGGATATAGCAATAATGGATACACTGTTGGAAGACCAGGTAAGTCAGGTTGGGACAAAAGATCCTGGAGAAAATCTACCTATGTGGTTGGTTAGATTATGCACTTTGATGGATCATAATCAACAGATATATAAAAACCCATTTTTCATGGAATTTTTAGAAAGATTTTTTAATTAGATTTATTAGATTTTGCATTGCTGTCTTTCATTAGTTTTATAAGTAGCTCAAGGCAGAGAACATAATGTTCCTTCCTCCTCCTATTTTCCCCACAACAATCCTGTCAGATGGGTTGGGCTGAGAGTGACTGGCCCAAAATCGCCAATGTTTTGTTCCCCTCCAAGGACAGGGGGAAAATTTCTCCTAATGATAATTTTAGTTTATTAGAAATTGGATTAGTCTGGCTTTTATTCCAGATTCACTTTTCTATTATAAACTGGACAGCCTTCAACCTACATACTGTACCTGTTTTGACTAAAATCATGTTGATAAAAGCATGTTTTTGTACTTAATACTTTCTCTGTTTTTTCTGGGTCCCTGAGGAATCTTCAGATTCTGATAATGGATATCTAATTTGGCTCTTGGGACTATTTCAGAATAATTCAATTAATTTGACATACTTGCAGTATTTCAATCCAACTAAGTGGCTCTTTAATTTTTATCTCAGGAAACAAAGTGTCTTATTATCTCATTTAAGCTGCTGCTTTTCACAGCAGCTGTACTGCACAACATTTACACATTAAAATACATTCACATGTATGAATTTTTTGGATGACATTGTTAAATGATTGTTTTTTAAAGAGTGGGGGCAGTAGTGATAGTGAATTGGGTTTTGGCCTTACTGAACAAATGTATCAGCGTTAGAAGGAATTGACATGGATGCTCACTGGCAAGACTGACCTCTGAAGAGCTTGAGGGCAAGAGTTTGCATTTAAATCAGAAATATAAAATTACTAAATCAGAAATATAAAAACGTGACTACAACTGTGGAATGAGCCTTCTCATCATTCCAAACAGGGCTCAAACGTGTTATGATTGGATTTCTGCATATCTTGCATTAAAGCAGGAGTGGGCAACTATCACCCCTTTATGACCTGTGGATTCAACTCACAAAATTCCTGAGCCAGCCATGTTGGCTCAGGAATTCTGGAAGTTGAAGTCCGCAGATCATAAAAGACCCATGGTTGCCCACTCCTGCATCATAGCATCCCTTAAACGATTTATTTAGTATGTGTGCATGTTGTGACTCCTCCTAGGATATCACATGGCATTTATTATCCCTTTGCTTATTAACCCAGCTAACTTAGTCAGATTCAGCATGCTGAAAGTAAATACTCTAAGGACACTTAAGGAGAGCTATGGCTGAGCGGGGATGAAATAAAATTGCTAAAGCTTTGGGGTGATTCATCATTGGCATTTTAATCAATTAATCAATTAAATCATTGGTTAAAAGGTAAGTAATGAAGTAAAAAAAATTTACTTGATAGTTTTTCAACTGAGTAATGTATGCAGTTTATTTTCTATAGCATTTTATATTTCAAACAGCTCTGAAGAGATACTGATATGTCAACATTTAATAAGCTTTCACTAATTCTTTGGACTAAAGGGTATTTTTTTATTCATCGATCGGTAATGGTAGAAAGCCAAAAATGTCATTTATATAAATATATGGCATTAATTCAAACTTTAGCTGTTAAAAATGTTTCTCTGGAGTCATCTGACCAATATGAAACTCAATTAACCCTAAGTGGTTATTAGATGTGCAGGCAGTCTTCGACTTACAACCACAATTGAGAGTAAAATTTCTGTTGCTAAGTGAGATTTAAGTGACTTTTGCCCCATTTTACGACTTTTTTTGCCATAGTTGTTAAGTGAATCATTGCAGTTGTTAAGTTAGTAATCAGGCTGTTAAGTGAATCTGGCTTTCCCACTGACTTTGCTTGTCAGAAGGTTGCAAAAAATTATCACGACCTTAGGACACTGCAATCGTCATAAATATGAACCAGTTGCCAAGCATCCGAATTTTGATCATGTGGCCGTGGGGATGCTGCAATGTGAAAAAGGGTCATAAGTCACTTTTTTTCAGTGCCTTTGGAATTTGAACAATCACTAAACGAACTGTTGTAAGTCGAGAACTACCTGTAGTTGTGGATCACCAGCTCACTAAAATTTACTATTACAGAAGGAAAAAAGGGCTGTTGGATCCTCTATCTCAGTAGCTCAGAATATTTGCTGCCCCATTGGCAGTACCACAACTGGCCACATATTTACATAGACTGAATTTTTAGCAACTGTAATAGACATCAGGATAGCATGCTAAAAGGGTATTAATTAATTATATAAATACAATATAAATAATGGTAGTCAAATATCTGTTGATTTCTTTTATTAAATTTTTTCTTAATACGTAAGATGTGATCATAACCTCCAAAGCAAAACCCCAGTTGCTATATGTTAGGATAATGAATCCAAAAGCACGTGAAATGGTTCCCTGGTTTGTCTATTCCTAATTCAGTACTAATACTTTGAGGAAAAAGTGCCTTCCTACTGTGTTTCCCCAAAAGTAAGACCTACCCGGACAATAAGCCCTAATATAAGCCCTACCCCCAAAATAAGTCCTAGTTTTGGGACGAGGTACACACCTAAAAAATCAAGCTAGGGCTTATTTTCAAGGTAGGTCTTACTTTCACTGTAAGTAAGCCATGGCAGGGGTAGGGTGGGGGTATGGAACTGCCCCACACGCCCTGCACCCATTTGCCTCACTGGTCCACTTCTTCCACAGTGTCCCCAGGCCTGCAGAAGAAGTGGGCTGGCTGGGCGGGGCTGTCGGTGAGTGGAAAAGACATTCTCCACCCCCCCCCGGGTCTTATTTTCAGGGAAACACAGCATCACAGTCACGACACTGTGCATCTAGGTTTCATGCTACTAATCTTTCTCCTGGTGTTCCCTTTAGTAATCTTGTCAATTTTATCTTGACTTCATTTAAAATAGGAATAACAGAATTTCATCAACTCGTTGTTTTGTATCCAGCACAGGGAATTTCTGGCCTGCAGAGGCTTGCTATTTGACCCAAAGCTGTTTGGACTCCTTTATTTGCTCCTCTGCGAGTCCCGCTTTCCCTCAAAACTCTTATTCTCTTTCCCAGATTTTGGTTTTCTACCCCCTTCTCTTCTCCCTCAAACCTGCCAAGCCCTACGTCCTAAATCTGATCTCAAAATTTCTTCCAGTTTTTCCTGTGTTAAAGACATTTCTTCCCTAGAGATCATCTAGTGCTATTATCTAACCAATGCTGCATCAATACTAACAGTAATGAAATCAGGGTTTATATTGCCACAACGGTAGAAGGGTGTTGCTGTAGATTAATAATGGGAAAATGACCTGAGAAGATTTTCCACTGGACTATATGGCAAATAAGATCCACTTCTCTTTCTGTTTTAGTTGGCAGATCTAGACTGTATAAGCATCATGCATCATCTGCTGAAAACAACATTACCTGTAAATTATAGGTAATTACTTCACTTAGCAACTGTTCAATGTTTTAGCAGACCTTCACAGAGCTACTTATGACCTGGTTTTGGGGTTCCAATAATCACATTTTGTGCACTTGGTAACTGGCTTGCATTTACAGCTGTTTGCAGTCGTGTAAACGTGATTTTTGGCATTTTGCTGCTTTCCAGCGTTTACTTCCAGTTTCCAGCAAAACAAAACAAAACAAAAAACCAACCATTGAAGAAAATGGATTGTTTATTGACTGCCACATTTGCCTAACAACCATTATATTCACTTAATGACTGTTGCATTCACTTAAACAGCTCTGTGTTCACTTTACAACAGTGGCATTCACAACTGCCACAAAAAAGACCATAGAATGGAGTATACACACATGCTGTCCCACTTAACAACAGCCATGATTGTGACCATAATTCTGGGCTCAATTATAGTCGTAAAGTAAGAACTATCTTGTACTTATTTATTAATCAGAGGTATATTCTGTCACAAAATAAAATTGTGATGTTTTACATTACAATTGCTTGATAAAATGGATTCTCTGTGCTTATTACAAGAGGTGTGTGTTGTGTCCTGGGCTGCTGAAGCATTTCAGCAGGCCCAGAAATGTTGCAAACGGTCCCGGGCAACCGAAAAGCTGCCCGGGACCAGACTGGCTGGCGCCAGACTTGTGCGCATGCGCAAGGTGCGAAAAAAGGTTCTTCCCTATTGGCTGGACTGCCTGGGGTTTGGGAGACTATAAAAGGCCTGCGTGCCTGCTTGGTTGCAAGTTGAGTTGAGGAACGAATAAAGAAGTACTTGATTACAACATGTCTCTTGCTTCAATGCCGTGAACCCCAAAACATAAAAGTGCGGATGTTTTTTTTAAATTATGAAATCTAGCTAACAGCTATATCCAGTGTCAGCTAAAACAGAAATTGATGCAAGGAAAATCTAACCATTATGGTTGATTTTACAAAGAATCTGAGAAGGTCTTAAGCAGCAGGTTTTATTTTCAGCTCTTGTTGGGAGCAAACCTCAACAGATTGCTAGGAAGCCATGTTTTTAAAATGAACTTTTATGAACAAGATGTTCCCTTTTTAAATTAATTGGAGTGGGAATAAAATATTCCTTAAATGAAAATATATTATGTTAAACCAGGAGTGTCAAACTGCTGGCCTGCGGGCCGGTTGCATATACAGAGGCCGCACCCACCCCAGCTTCAGCAATGCAAAAAAAGTCACGATATATCGCGACATGTCACATGATGTGGCGAGTTTGACACCCGTGTCTTAGACTATTGCTTACAGGAGAAATCCTTTTAAATATAATAGATACTGCTTAATATAGACCTTTCTTTCATCTTTTAAAATAAGTATTTTTCTGGGTGACCTTTATTAAAATCCTTCAGACAATCAAGGCAAAAATTATGTCATAGAATATTGAAAGCACTGACACAGATCTTTTATAAGAAATTCTACATAACAATTTACTTAAGATTAATTAAAACAATACTCCAGGCATCAGTGGTTCAGTGATTATTATTAATAAAAGTTAAATACATTTTTGTCACAAGGGCTAGTCAAACACTAAATAAAATACTGAAGAATCTAATTCAGAACCAAGACAACTAGGAAAGAGGTGCTACTATATTTAAAAGTGCTTAGCTTTTAACTGACCAAGTGGGCCAACAGTCAAGACAGATGGAAACTATAAATTCAACGTAATGATACCTGCTTTTAAATGCTAATATTTTTTTAAAAAATATACAAATATTTGTATATAAGTCAACTCCAATGTTTACATTCATTTGCTAGATTTGCTTGTAAGTAATCAATTTGGGCAAATGAAACATACATGATTTCTCTTCTATATTAAAAGAAACTAAATTACAAAATTCCCTGCTTCCTTATTACAGTAGATATGACCTGATAACACATGCAAACACCCTTCTCCAAATGTTCTTGCCCTCACAAATGGAGTGGAAGCAACAACGGACAAGCCATTTCCTGATGGGGTTCTCATCCTTAACAAGCTGCTTTGGACACCATGTTTGTTGAACTCCATTCCTAGGGCATTTCTAGGAATTTCTAAAGGGTTAGAAAGTATATTTCTAGGCTTAGATTTAAGTATCGTTGTAGCACTAATCCTATTTTGTTGCATAAAAGCAGCAGCTGTGTCCAGATGTTATTTGTAGTTCTCTTCTAACTTTATTATAAATCCTCCAAATTATTTCTGTTTTCAAGGATGTAATTGCTGCCTCTCTTCTACCCTTCCATTCCTTTTTAAATGTTCTTATTTAATAATAATAATAATAATAATAATAATAATAATAATAATAATAATAAAGTTGGAAGGGAACTTGGAGGTCATCTAATCCAACCCCATGCTCAGCAGGAAACCTATACCATTTTGGACAAATGGCTGTCCAGTCTCCTCTTAAAAACTTCAGTGTTGGAGCATTCACTGCTTCTGGAGGCAGGTTGTTCCACTGGTTAATTCTTTCTCCTTAGTTCTAGGTTGCTTCTCTCCTTGATTAGTTTCCATCCGTTGCTTCTTGTCCTGCCTTCAGGCGCCTTGGAAAACAGCTTGACTCCCTCTTCTTTGTGGCAGCCCCTGAGATATTGTAATACTGCTATCATGTCCCCCCTCGTCCTTCTCTTCATTAAACTAGACATACCCAATTCCATCAACCTTTCCTTATATGCTTTAGCCTCCAGTCCCCTAATCATCTTTGTTTTAGGACAATTCAAGCCATATCATATCATAGCAGAACACTTAGAAAATCAAGGTAGAATTAAAGAAACAACCTCTGAAAGTTTAGATGTATATATTCCCAATTTCTGAAATGGAGGTAGAACCTAAGTTACTTTACATTCTGCCTAACTATATTTGATTGATACCACTTGGAAAAAACTTGTGGGGTGTATTAATAATCTAATCTAATACAGTATGTTTATGTATACTTAATAATACCATTAATGTCATTTTCATCCCCAAATATTAATGTAAATATAAATAAATGTAAATATAAATAAATGTAAATATAAATTCTTCAGTTTTTCAGTTCATTAATCTCAGAATTATCTATTAAAGATCATCCAGTTTTTCATAATAAACTGGCTAAGTAATAAATAAAAATAGATAATAAAATTAGTGGCTATACACTATTTTTAACAAAAATTATATTATTTATTTAGCTGACGTTCTTCTTTTTCATGGGAAGGGAAGGGGAAACTTATACTGAACAATTTCAAAAACACAGTTAAACTTCATTAAAAAAATCATTAAATGGCATAAACAGCATCAAATCATTTTCAGAATTAAAGCATGCTGTGGATGAGAACACGAAAGAAAGGAATATAATTTATTGGTAGATTTGATATTTAAAGAATTCAGAGGTTATTCTTTTCAATTAACAGAAAAATCTTAACAGAAAAATCATGCCATTATAAGGCTAGAAGCAGGTTATGTCTAGGACTTTGAAAAGCAAAGTGGTAGTTACAAATATTCAGCTGACACATTTCAATCCTGAAAGAGCACTGAAGAATGTTTATAATACTAAAGACTACTAATACTAAGAATGCTTTCAAATATTAAGATGTATTGGTGTTCAATAAACAAGAATTTCCGGCTTTACTCTTCATTCACAATCTGTTCTATTCTGAATGGAGACCACCAAATCTGCAACGCAACTTAAGTCAAGTGTCATTTTGCAAACTACATAACAGCACTACAGAATCTATTGATAAAGCAAAGATGCTAATTTATGGGGGAGGTACCTGCTTAAAATAATCACAGTGAAAAATCCACTTTCTTGCATATAGAAAACTAATCTTAGGGAAACATTTTGAGTCTAGATCGATCTTCCCAATGTGAGTGTCCTATAAGAACTCAATTCTCAGATTTTACAGAAACAGCTAAGCTTTCACAGGAATTTGGTTCACTGTTCAATTTTTTCCTTCCCCACCCCCCAAAAAAATTTGCAGCTTGAAGTGGTAAAAGACATAGGAGACTGTATTTGTGTTACTTAATTAACAGTTTGTCCTTGATATATTTCCTATGAAAATTCATACGTACCGTAGGTATAACATTTGATGTTCTAATTTACCATGTAATAATTCTGCCATGCAATGCAGACCAAATCTATCCTTTGATTTTTTTTCTTTTATAAGAGGAGCCATTGCAAAAAGAGAAGTCTAGCAACATGGATATGACATGAAATGGGCTATGGGTAGTCCTCAATTTGCAACCATTCATTTAGTTACGGCACTAAAAAAAAGTGACTTATAACCGGCCTTCACTTATGACCATCATATCCTGCTTACAGTCACATGATCAAAATTTGGGTGCTTGGCAAATTGGTATGTATTTACAACAGCTGCAGCATCTTGGGGTCAAGTAAATGTTATCTGCAATCTTCCTTCTGGTTTTCAACAAGCAAAGTCAATGGAGGAAAGCTGGATTTGCAACTGTATGATTCACTTAATACCTGTAGTGATTTGCTTAACAACTGTGGTACAAAAGATCATAAAATTGGACATGACTCACTTAACAGCCGCCTTGCTTAGCAATGGAAATTGTGGACCCAAATCTGGCTGTTATGTCAATGACTACCTGTAGTGAAAACAATGCTGAAATAATATCCTGGAATATTCAGAATTTTTTTTTAGTGCTTCTTTGAAGAATATTCTCAATAACAGCGTTCTGCATCGGTGGCAAGAGATAAAAAACAATGTGCTTTTAATGTGCCTAGCCTAGCAACAGCATGAAAAGGAAACATAGTAGATTGATGCAAGGAAGGCAGTGTACAGGCAAGGAAACCCAAGGAAATAGGTGCACCAGTGAAAAATGGAGGGAAAAAAAATCTATGTCAACAAACTTTGAGGAAAGAAAGAAAATATAGGGAGTAAAATGAATAAGATGGTGCAGAGATACAAAAGTGGGAACTGTAACAGCACTTCACATACCTAGGAACCTGAGCAGAAATATCTTGACAAATAAGATGAGAGAGAGAAGAACGGGAAGAGAAGAAATGGTTGGTCCACCAGGGAGAACAGCAGAAAGAAGTAAAACCCAATAGAATGTGCGCTGAAAATTAGGCTTATTAGGGAAAGTAGGTAGTAAGAAGAACGGGAAGGGGAATGGGAAGAAATAGCCTAGAAGGTAGGATTTAGCATAAAAGAGAATTTTGTGTTAAAGATACCAAAGGGCAGCAAAGCTACACGTTAGCCATTGTGATCTGAAAGACTGAACATATTGACTGCAATTAATAAAAAAAGGAAAGAGAATGATTGGAAATAGGAAAATCAACCAAGAGAATAATCTGCCTGGTTGAAAAGGTAAGTTCCAAGTCATACCGTTTTAAAGCAAAAACCATGTATGCCCCACCTGATGAGTTGGATGTATATATACCATCAGACATAAAAATGAATACTGGGATGAAATGAGCATCAGGGGAATAAGGTAATGTGTCTTCTCTATGTTTATATTATTACACATCTCTGACACTTCCAGCTATGAAGTTATGCAAATGTATAACAGAAGAAATGGTAAAACACCTTAACGAATCCATAGTACTTAACTTGCTTCTCAAATTTAAAGATTTCCTAACCACTCTAAGCAATGTGTCGTTGTACTATTCAAATGTTCTGACATATACAGTATTTCATTTGTTAAAAAAAAAGTTTGCCAGCATAAATGGTGCTGCCTTCACTGATGCTCTCTCTTCTGCCTCAGCGACAAGGCCGGCCACTGTCTCAATCCTTACCGCTTGAATGCATGATAAACTAAGGAAAGCAAATTACAACCTCCTCCCCCTTGCTTCGTTTCCCCTCTTATCGAGTATCACCTGCTGATTGGGAAAACAGCCACAAATCATTCTCCTTAACACTGAGAGATCTGATATAAGCAACTGATAAGTAGGCATTTGGAATAGGCGAGTTTAGTTACCTGTGAAACTGCTCATCTAACAGGTTGCTGACACGGTGGTATTCTATGCCTGTCACCAGTCATTTTGGTTGCTGCTGAATGCAGGTCTAGTGTTCTTTTGGAAAGATGTTAGACCCATCTTCATAAATAGGCCAGCTGACAGATCATAGGCATGGAGGAGGGAATGGGTGGGAGCAATCAGTAACAAACAGTTGCATCCTTCAATAATGCTGCAAAAGAAAGATGTTCTGGTAGCAGGTAAGTGGCCAAAAGCACTTAGGAGAAAATCCAATACAGTAGGTAAAATGGCACAGAAGTAGGCAGGAAGCCCCCCCCCCCCAATCAACAAACTAATAAAAACAACAGAAAGTTTGGCCCATGTGAAAACCCTTGTCTGCAGAAGCTTGTGGAAAATCACTGATTGGTGATCTCACTGGTGAGAGATTCAACAATAGCTAACGGAACCTACCTCTTTCCTGGTTTATACTGACATTCTGTTCAGTGCAGGAGTAATGCTTTCTCAAGAAAGCACAGCTGTAGTCCTGTTTTTTTAAACACGGGTGTAGTCTTCCTTCAGAAGAACTCTAAACCCAGGTATATACAGAGGATGTTTTCCTTCTGAAAGCATCTCTCAGGCACTAATTACACAAGAAATGATTCTGCAGAAGCCAGGTGTCTGGTCTTTCCTGCAGCCCAAGCCAATGGCCATAGAAGAAAATGCCTAATAGCTAGCAAGGAAGGGTTATGTCCACAGTAGCTGAAAATGACCCATATCATCTAGACAGTTCCCAATCCCTTACCAATCAGACAGCATTGATGAGGCATGCTTGGGTTGGGACTGGGAAAAAAGAGCAAAGTCTACGTTAGAACAGATACAGCAAAAGATGATTTTAAGCTGTCTCAGCTGTGGGCTGTAAATGAGATGAAAGAAACATCATGAGGACACAGCACACACAAAAAATAGCATGTTTCCGTTACACTTAGGAGGATGAAAGGATGAGCTTAGTTAAACCAACAATAGGACATCTGTGAAGTGACCAAATCTTTAGTGAAAGATTTGCCTTTTTCTTTTTATACTGGGTAACATTTAAATATGATACATTTTGAGTTCCAATGAAATCCAACAGAATCTTACATTACTATGGTAAATAAACACATAATCTCTTAGTCAAAGTCTTTCCCATCAGTTTTGGAATACACAGCATCAAAAAAGAATGATCCTTTGATACAAAGCGGAGTGCAGTTCAGACATAAGAAGCTGTCCCCGTCCTAGAATGGCAAGGATTGTTATGTAACTCAGACTCGGCTGCAAGTGCAAACTGACTCTATTACAAAACATGTAATTTCTCTGACCAACTGCAATCGTTTTATCGTGATACAAGCTCAGTGTTCTCACATCTTCAACTGTTCTGTTATTAAGTTGCAAAATAAAATATCACAATGCTTACTTGAAATGCTGGAACAGAATAACTAATAATTTTAATTAATAACCGTCTATAGAGATTTTTTTTTAAAAGGATTTCCTCCCCCCTCTACATGCTGAAGAGTATGTTGAATGAAATTTAACTGTTTCCCTTAACAATTTCTTTATTATACCTCCCCTTACACCAACTCCTTATTCAGAGAATAATCCTTCTCATTACTAAATAAAGAGGGAAGCTTTCCTTCAATCTGCCTTCCTTACAGCATTGGCAGAAGGGCTGAACTGGGGGATTAAATACTTATAGCTCTTTTATTAAGTTTTCATATATATCTGTCTAATTCTGGAAGACACCTATGCCTATTTAAGGAGAAACTATGGAAATATGTTTTCCAGATAAAGTGTGCATCCAGCAGAGTGAACACCACAATGGGGAGTGACTTTCTTTAAAAAAAATATACTGCAGAGGATGTCAATTCTTCAATGCAGCAGCAGCAGTAGCAGCAGATGCTGTTAAGAGGCTGTGTGCATATACCACTGGCTGCCAAGAGAAGAACAATCACTGCCGACATAATGGCCGAAGGAGAAGACTCTGCAGTTTCAAACTCCAGAGATGGCTTCTCTTTGCAGGATGTTGAGAAGTGACTGGAGAAGTTCTATCTCTTCAGCAAGGCTGGCTACAGATACTTCCACACCTGAAGTGGAAAAGTCAAAATGGCACAGTCTACTCGACTTCTTATGCTTTAGATCTGAACTTGTTTTCAAACAATGTAAGAGGATGGCTAATTGGAGCCCTCTCCTCTGGCTGAGACAGTGTCTCTAAGGGAGGCTTCAAAGAATGCTGTCCAAATCCATTTCTCCCATTCTCCCTCTGCAGCAAAGAACAATGGCAGAAAGTTCCATCAGAGCACTGGAAGTTTATGGCTTCAGGATAACACAAGGCTATAATTAAAAGCAGAGGTCAACAAAGTCAATTCTGGAGATGACATTACTATCAGCTAGGTTTGCAGCAGCAGCAGCAGCAGCTTTGATGTGACTTAATTAAAAAGGTGTTTTTAATAATGAATTTAATCAAGCAGAAATTTGTGGATATTCACACATTTGTTACAACAGCTCTTCAATCTTCTCAGTCATTGTCTTCATTTTGCCATCCTTCATCTTCAGGTCAAGTTGCTCCTACAATGATCTTACTGCAATTACATAACTGTTTCCTACCATTTTTCCTTCCTCATCTCATCTGGTGTGGTATTTGTGATTAGGAGATCATTACCTCAGATGCAGGGATCAAAGCGTTTATTGTCTATAGAAATATGGATCGGTCACTTTCTCTCAGCCAACTCACCTCACAAGATTGTTGATGTGGGGAAAATAGAAGGAGGAAGGAGTATTAGGTACGTTTGCTGCCTCGAGTTATTTATAAAAATAAAATAAAAAAATTATGTAGTGAAAAACCATATAATGCGAATGGACTACTGGATTCTAAACAAGTATTGTAAGAAAACACGTTGATGTCAGATCTGGGAGCCAGGTAGAGTAGACAAACAAAATTTCTGCTGGATGAAAGGAGTAATTTGTATTTTCTAGTGGAAAAAAAAAAGAATTAAATGATTCAGGGTCTCCCACCTTAGGTGCTGCAGTGGAGTGCGCAGAAGAAGAAGAAAAAAAAAAGGGGGGGGAGGCAAGCTTGACTTAGCAAAAAAAGAAAAAAGGAAAAGGAAGAAACAGGGCGGACATTCAATTTCTCAAGAATAACAGGCTGCAAAAAGTATAGCAAGGGGATCTGTGCCCTCCAGAGAGTTGTAGCCCTATATGCAGAATGATCTGTTTAAAAAATGGCTATGTGCACGCAGTGGGTGCTCAAGATTGCTTCAGGTTTGAAAAACACTACCACGTGTAAGAAGCCAAACAGACAGTGGAATCTGGCAAGTATAGAATAAAACCAGTGATCTGGAAAGGGAATGCAGGGAAATTATGCAGGATGCATAATGGTCTGGTTTTTATTTTGACTTAGTCAAACGTAGAAGCCCGAAACACTAAAATGCCAGCAAAGTACTTGATATATTCAAATCCCAGCCCTTTCACTTAATGGAGCCCAGAATCCATCTGTCAAAAGGTTTTCCTCCACAGTAAATCGTGCTGGCCAGAATGTCTGTGGGCTTTTCCAACACGACATATCTTTTTTAATTTTTTCTTTTTTCCTTTTCTATCTCCCGCCTCCTAGTTTGTCAACCTTTCTTGTTCTGAATTTTTCTGGGCTGAATTAAAAAAGAGAGAGAGAGAAACCTGGAAGGACTTAAAATTTAATGCTTTTTTTTTTAAAAAAAATCCTAAACAAATTCTATGGCTCTCCATCCCACACACAAGGAATCTTCAAATCGCAAATGGGAGGAATGTAGATATTCTCCAAGTTTGTTTGTTTTGTTTCCCCATTTTGGCGGAGTACTGCAACTCCCTTATCGTGGTACTTGTTTTAAACGACTTATTCTACTACAGAAATCCACTACTTGGTTCAGTGTTTATTCTGCAGCAACAAAGCTCCCTCCCTCAATAAAGATAACATCCCTTTGACCCTGTCAGGCAGAGACCGAAGTCCAACATAACGTTTTCTTAGAAGGAAGCTCCCGAGACTTCCCGGGAGGTTGACTTCCAGGTACGGCGCCTAGAACCGCAGTCTTAATCTGGTGTGACACTGCAGCGAGCCGAGCGGGAGATTGCCCCCCACCTTCCGGAGCCATCCTGATTGGCCAAGCCGTCTCTGAGTAGAAAGCCTCGCTTTCCGCGCGAGTCCTTTTTCAACCCGCTTCCCCATTGTTGTGATCTTCTCCCAGACCCAGATTCTTCAAAACCTCCCGCTTGCGTGCGTCTTTTGCAGACTTGGGTCTTTCCCGATCGCCGTTTTCCCACCCTCCATCCCTTCGTGAAGGTGGGCGAGCAACCAAGCAAGGGAAGGCGTGTTGTGGGGGGAAAAAAAAAAAATCTCCCGCGCTCACACTTTACACACGCAGAGAAGCACCGTTACAACGCACACGCGTGTATACCCGTACGTCCATACACCTGGAGCCGTATATAAACACACTTATGCCGCTCTTCTTTAAATGTTGCACGTGGCTTCACCCGGGATCCCTACAAAGCATAAACATCGATTACTCAAGAAAATTCGAGGAAGTACGGCCGCGATCAGCTTTGGGGAAGGGGGACCGTCGTCATGGATGGCAGGATTGCATGACCTTGGGGGATAAGCATGAGTCACGGGAATTGTTTACTCTAGAAAACAGACCTTTCTTTGGTTCTTGAAAAGTGAGTTGAAATGTCAGGGTCTTTAGCTTGTCATTTTTTTTGGGGGGGGGGGTTGTTTTTAAAGTCAAGCGCAAATGATTAAGCTAGAAATCAATATTTATGGCGGTTTTTGTTGATTTTCGTATTACGGTTTTCGGACCCCAAAAGCCCCACGCAAAGAATTTCTCAACGCAACGCTGCATTTTGGCTTTGCAGATGGAGGCGTGTTTTTTTTCCCCCCCACAATCGGGCAACGAACACAACATAAATCAGCGCTCGCATACAAAACTACACCACCAATAACGCGGCTCGTATTTCAACTTTGTTAAGTCGCTCAAGAGAAGGGGAGGAAAAAAGGATATAGCGACAACCTAAGCGCGTATTATTTGAGTTTCGAAGTACCAACATATGGCAAAATAAACGCACGAAATCTCCAATTACTCCCCTCGTGTCCAAATGCTTTGGATGGTGGGAATGAGAAGAGACAGAGATGCAAAGAGGCAGGTTGATATCTGACGGATGCCGTCAAACACCTAAACAGCAATTTTGCTGGGTACGCATCATATAGAGAGAGATCTGTGCTCATATGGGAGACACTCGCCCCCATTTAAAGATTTTTTTTTAGAAACCCCGGTCAATCATCCCCTCCTCCTTCCCCCCCCCCCTCTATTTCTCGTTCTCGCCTTCCTGCATGCTCTTCGCATGGCCAAAAGCCCACAAATCAAATCCTATTTTTTGTCGCCGCCTCAAGCTGCATGCTCCCTTTCCATCTTTATGCTTAGTCAAAAAGGCAAGGCGGTGCGCGGTGCCAGCGGAGCTCTTATTCTTTCAACGCATCGCTCCCGAAGTTGCGAAAAGAAAAACCGCGGCAGTTCTGACGGCGTTTTAACCTCCGGGAGTGCAGGGAACACTTACAGCTTGCGGCGTGCGCGGTCTTCCGCAGCGAAGATCGCAATTCAACGGCACAGGTTTCTGGTTTGGTTAAATAATAATAATAGCGAAGGCTGGCTTCGAGTCAGGAGTGAAATTGGTCCTCGCTCGCCTCTTCCTATATCTGATTGCCGCTTAAATCCGGTTTGGATCGCTTCTGCGACCCTTAGAAGCAGCTGCCGCGCGTTCCCCCCCCCGGCTTTGCTCTGCACTGCAGATCAGGAATCCCGAAGAAATTCAAGGATCCCTTGCAAGATAGAGCTTCCGTGCGCAGGCGCTAGCCGACAAACCCGGGCCGGTGTAAGGTTGAAGTCGGCTGCCCGTCGCATCTGCGGCTTTGCGATGACTGAGCATGCTCCTTTGAAACTGAGCAGGCGCAATCGGGCCGGTGGATGCTCCAACCCGCGCTCCAAGGCGAGCGCTTGCCCACGCAGCTCTCGGTGGTTGACAACGCCGCCGAGAGCTAACGCGGGGGACGAGCCGCGATCCCTTTAGGGAGGAATTGCTATGTAGGAATGGGGTGCTTTCCACGAAACGACCGGTGTGGGCGGGATGCTTGCTTTGAAACACAGGCAGCTGTATGAAGAGAGCCTAGAGTAGGGGCACGAAGTGAGGGGTAGTCTTTTAAAGACCGAGCGAGAGTCGTGAGAAGGGGCTGCAGTGGTGCTGGCCAAAACGATTCTCGCGGTGTGATTCAATCTTCTGCAGGGTGGAAGGAGAGAAAATGATTCTTCCTTTTCCTCCCCATCTCGCTGCCTACTGGGAAAAGGCTCCCCCCACACCCAGGTTCTCATTCCATTTTATCCAAATCCACAGGAGTTGCTCTAAGGTGACGTTACAATAATAATAAGTGGAAATCTGGAGTCCAATGTGTTTGTGAGCATAAGCTTTCCTAAAGATAAAGCTTGTGTCAAGTTAAACTTGGTTCTTGCTGACTCAGTTAGTACAGTACAACCAGTTATCTTAGCAACAGTACAGATGTCATTTGTCGTGGATGCCTTTCAGGATGTTTTTTTGACTTTCCAGTCTAACCTACAATCCTATAGTGTCCCTGGTAGTCTCTGGGTCTGACCCTGACTAGCTTCTAATTCAGGCAGGTGTTGCCATGTGGGATACTGTCTACTCCCGGTGCTGGCTGGGGAACTCTAGAAATTGAAGTCCACACATCTTAACAGTTGTCAAGTTTGAAAAACACAGATCTACCAATAGTCCTTGACTTACGACCTGGTCACTTAGTGATTGTTCAAAGTTAGAACAGACCTCCCCCCCAAAACTACTTAGAACCAGAATTTTGAGTTTGGATAGCTACCACTGCGCCTCCCCTGAAATCATGTGATCACATTTTGGGTACTTGGCAACCCACCCACATTCACAGCCATTTGCAGTGTCCCATAGTCACAACTGAGATTTGTTACTTTTTTGCCAGAAAACTGGTTTCGGCAAAAAAAATGCCCATTGCAGACAATGCATTCACTTGGTGACCGTGGTGTTTGCTTAAACCAGGGGTCTTCAAACTTGGCCCTTTTATGACTTGTGGACTTCAACTCCCAGAATTCCTCAGCCAGGCACGCTGGCTGAGGGATTCTGGGAGTTGAAGTCCACAAGTCATAAAAGGGCCAAGTTTGAAGACCCCTGGTTTAAACATCCATGGTCATTCATTAATTAGGTTGTTCCACTGATTAATTGTTCTAACTGTCAGGAAGTTTCTCCTTAGCAACCTAGAACTAAGGAGAAACTTCCTGACAATTAGAACAATCAGTGGAATAACCTGCCTCCAGAAGTTGTGAATGCTCCAACACTGGAAGTCTTCAAGAGATTGGACAGCCATTTGTCTGAAATGGTATAGGGTTTCCTGCCTGAGCAGGGGGTTGGACTAGATGACCTCCAAGGTCCCTTCCAACTTCATTATTATTATTATTATTATTATTATTATTATTATTATTATTATTATTATTAACAACTACTATAAAAATGTCATAAAATCATGTGTTGACTTACTTAGTGACTGGCAGGGCTTATGGCCATAATTCTGGGCACAACTGTGATCATAAGTTGAGGGCTACCTGTACTTGTCATGGTTGACAGTACTTTTATGTCACGTACAGATTCATCCCATAATTCCACATTTCAACTAACATATGTTAAATTTAGAGTTCTACATTGAAGTTGTGTACCTACTGAATACAATGAGCCCTTTGCATGAGTATCTAAACTGAAAAACAAGCCTTGTTATTTGACTGCATCTACCTCATTTTTATCATAATGGTGCTTTAGAATTATTTGCTCCTTCAAATGCAACAGGCTATGAGAAAGTAAGCTTCAGTGCAAAAGCTACATTTGTTTTGCTGGTCCCATTAAAAACCATGGAGCAAAGAAGGCTCCGTTTATTTAAATTCAATATTTGGAGCTTGATTAAAATATAAATAACTGTGAACCTGTGATACCTCTTACTTTGAAATGAAGTCTGTTGAGTCAAACAATACTTGCTCTCAAGTGTGCTTATGACAATAGTGTAACATTTCCCAAACTGGAGCCAGAGACTCATTTCATGCTTTGAATAATTGCAATAATACAATTAAGACAGCCAGTTTATTATAGCGGTTAAGGCATCAGACTAGAAACAGGGAGACTGTTCAGTTTAAGTCTCGCCTTAGGCACAGAACCAGCTGGATGACCTTGGGCCAGTCACTCCTTTTCAGTCCTAGGAAGCAGACAAGAGCAAGCCACTTCTGAAAAACCTTACCAAGAAAACTGCAGAAAACTTGTGTGTATGTGTGTGTGTTGCTGCAAGAGTAAACTGTTTAATTAGATGTATTGAAGCCAACACGTTCTGGGTTGCAAAAAACTGGACGATCTCTATATGGCAGAAGAAACCCCAACGTGTATTAAATGTAGACTTCAACAAAAGTGTTAACCTCACACTCCCAGAATTCCCAAGTCAGACAATTTATAAAAATTCAAATCTAGTACATCTGGAGGGTGCCAGATTGGGAAGATTGATACATAATACTGATATACGCCTTTGCACCTTATTTACAGGCACTTTGGCAAGCAGTAAAGAGTTTTCTGCTTAAAGCTGCTTATAAGAGTAAAGCTGTTTGCTTATTAAAAGTTTCAATATAGTGTGAGTACACTATCTTGGCTGCAAAAATTTGGCTGACCACTAGATGAGAACAAAAAATTACATTTCTGTCATTTTAATGCCATCTAGTGGTTCTCTGTATTTCTGCAATTCAGATACGATGCCCCTAACACTACAGTAACTGTCCCAGATGTTTGCTGTAATGGGTTTCATATCTCATATCTTATGAGAAAGATACTTCTGTAAAGAAGTGTCAGGGACAAAATCTATAGAGGTAATATTTTTATAAAGTCAACTAAGGTTTTACAAATTACAGTATTTGTAATTTTCTGAATTTGCAGAATAATTTAATCAGGCAAGATGTTTAAGCTAGAAGAGAAGTCATCTTCAAGCCACATCTATATCTACAAAAGATGAATTGTGTGCTAAAAGAATTCTTGAAAAATTAAAAGCTTATCGTATTTTGTAAAATCTCAGTTGGCATAATAAATGGATTTTGACAATGTTTACTGCAAATTATACTTTCATTGCCTTATACAAATTATACAATCATTGCAAAATAATTTATCCTATAATTATCTTGTTGTTTTTTGGTTTTTTTTATGAAGAAATTTTATTGATTTTTTCATTTTTACATAAAAGTGCTTGAGAAACAGCATGGTGATTGGGTTATCAATTACCCTAAAACAAAATCATACATATATCACACAAATTAATTCCTTAGAAGTTCCCTCTCTATTTCCCACATATTATTTTACCAATTAAAATTATTACATTTGTAAAAAAAAAAGCTCAATCAATCCAATCGATCATCAATCACATTTCAATTATAAGAATCCAAATCCTGTTTTTAAGCTTTACTATTTTGAAAATTACCATATTCCAATTAAGCTTATATAGACATATTAGCACTTCGGGGCATCCCCCATTTCTCTTTTCCCTATCATGATGATTCTACCTAAAGTAAATATATTATCCCAAAAAGCAACATCCTTACATTTTTTTAGATATAGCCTATTGCTTAAACTAATACATCATTTATTAATACTATTACTTCTCTTATCACAAATACCTCCTCTTCTCCCTCCCTTTATTCTATAATTATCTTGTTTTTACTGTCACATATGGATGGCACTGATGTTATAGGTAATATTTTGGTTTAAAAGATGCAGAAAATGTGAGGATGAGTTATTTTGTAATGAAGAAACTAAGCCAAAATTAATGAGTATTTCCAGAAAGAAAGGAGTTTTAAAGACAGACTCTAACAGGAAAAATATAAAGAGACTATTAATAAGGGGCAAAAGGGTTAGAATTTTTTAGAATTTTCCACATAGAAGGAAGCGGGAGTCCTAATGAAAGGTTTTGCTCTCTCTTTTGTCTAATTGAAAACCTGCTACAGCATTAATGCTGTGAGAGATTTTGATTGATAATTAATACTATAAAGAAACACAAAGGTTTTGTTATGATAATTAACTGTGTTAATATTTTATACTGTATTCTATATATTAATATTATTATAAATTAGTTTTATTTACACAGTTCTTTGCATACTATTGTTAATATGACTCTCAAAACAATTCAGTCAGTGAATAGTAATATCCATGAATTGTATTTCCAGTATCTGAGCAGAGGAATAGACACTTTTCCTATCCTTGCAGGGAAGACTGTTTTCCCCTGTTAAATATTAATTATCTATTTAGTGATACATCCTCACCTGGTTTTAAAAATATACTTAATACAGGATCAAAACAAATTATAAAATCAAAAACATAAATATAATTGTGTATTTCTAGTTCAAATATCTTAATTAACTTGTTATTTTAAGGCAGGAGACTCCAATTGTTTATGGATTGCCTAAATTATGTAAGCTGCTTTATGTAAGAGTCCAAGTGGTTTCTAGCAATCAAGCAAATTTTACAATCAAATAAAAACTGTGGTATAATGGATGCCAATCACAAAATGGCTGCCATGCTAGCCATATCCTATATATTTGCTGAAAAGGCTTTCATTGAACTCAGAGAAGCAACATGTAATCAATCAATTAAATCAATACTTTTACTTTTATTAACCAGTACAATATCTCCTATTAAATGAGTTGTATATTTTCAATACAAGCAAAATAGTGCAGTTAATAAGCCCAGTCTTGAAACAGACTTCATCTCCTGCACAAGAAGGTAGAAAATTGTTTTTCTAAAATTATTCCTGTTTTGGTATAATTTATTTATAAATTTAAGTCCAGTGTTATAACAAACAAACAAAAAACAGGCTGAGTGACTTTGAGCTAATTATTTTCCCCCCAAGCCAACCCACCTCACAGGGTTGTTGTAAGAAAAATAGGAGGAGGAAAGAGTATTGTGTGTGTTTGCGCCTTGAGTTATTTATAAAGTAACAAAGATGGGATGAAAATAAAAAAAAAATCCATGATTATATCATATAGAATATATATTGAGACTTTACTAGGAAAATGTACTATAATTTATGCAGTGGAGTTAATTATATCTTACAATATGTGTTCATGGATGCCAGGCTGGAATATATTAGGTATATGATCATTTGTTTAAAAACACTACACTTTTTATTATCATCCTTTGTTCAGTTCCTCAGAGTTTCCTTCAGAAAATACTAGTTCAGACATGGATACATCCAAATGCAGCAAGCCACAATCACTCAGAAATGTTAACATGGGTGAAGAGATGTCATGGTGCAAATTCCACCATACACATTTGTGTCCGAGTGTCTGATGCAACAATATAAGTTGTGGTATTTGACTCTACTATAACATGTAGGTGCATTTCCTCTCTTTAATTTTATATAGTAATGCCATTCTAGTTGACCAACAAATTAAAAGTTTATCATATTTTGTAAAACCTCAGTTGGCATAATAAATGGATTTTGACAATGTTTACTGCAAATTATACTTTCATTGCCTTATACAAATTATACAATCATTGCAAAATAATTTATTCTATAATTATCTTGTTTTTACTGTCACATATGGCACTGATGTTATAGGTAATATTTTGGTTTAAAAGATACAGAAAATGTGAGGATGAGTTATTTTGTAATGAAGAAACTAAGCCAAAATTAATGAGTATTTCCAGAAAGAAAGGAGTTTTAAAGACAGACTCTAACAGGAAAAATATAAAGAGACTATTAATAGGGAGCAAAAATCCAATACTATATTGACTGATCAGTCTAAAGCATTACTGAGCCCAAAAAAAGGATAGGCTAGCTAAATTAGGATTCCTAACTGTTTGATGTTTGCTGCAGTGATCTCACTGTTAGCCAGGCTTGTACAAGATTTTCCAGATCAATACCTCATTCAGGTCTAGGTTGCACAGATGGCATTGCAGAAGGAAACAGTTGCCAGCCTGAGGGACAAGGAAGTAAGGATAAATTCATTCTTGCTAAATCAGATAACTGCTTTGGTTCGTCCTTTTATACCAAAATAATTGAGAATATCCGTACCAGTCTCATCTCTTACCACAAGAAGATTAGGTGCTTTTCTGAACCAGAGAAATTCCAGGTTGGAATTTCATATCCAGCAACACATTTTTAAAGGTTCTTAGACTCCGTGGTGAACAGCTGCAAAGACAGACATGCAGCCTCTAGAGCAGGGGTCCTCAACCTTGGCAACTTTAAGAATTCTGGGAGTTGAAGTCCACAAGTCTTAAAGTTGCCAAGGTTGAGGACCCCTGCTCTAGAGTCTAGACCAGTGATGGCAAACCTATTGGGCTTAGAAAATGACTAATTTGGCTCTGCTGGTGTGTCTTACACCCTCCCCCAACAAAAAAACCCAAACATTTCTCTATCTCTCTCCTCCCAACAACGCCACCCTGAACTGTGGCACTTGGCAGCAGCAACAAGATTGGGCTTGAAGAAGTTGACACCCACCTTGCATCATTCCCCAAGGTGTGATTGCCTTTGCAGCCCAGGGCTCCCCAGCATCAGGCGTTGTGCTTTTTCTTTTGACAGGCCCCTCTAGCCTATCTGAGGCTGCTTCAGGTGAAATGAGGTGTTCGTTCTTGAAGAGGCTTCGGAGAATGCTTTCCATGGCTTCTGCGGTCTCCAAAAACCGAGTAAAAGTGTAACTTGTGCTCATCTGAATTGCAGAGGTTCCAGAGGCTGCACAACGTCCAGAGAGTCTGGAGGCCACCCCATTCTTGTGTGGTCTCTGCAGCCTCTGAAAATGGGGTGAGAATGGGGCATGCTTTTGAGAATAGTTGTTGGGTGTTGGTGAACACAGGTATGTCACCCAAAATGTCATGGCATGTCATCTTTGACACGTGTGTGATAGGTTCACCACCATTGCTTTAGACTTTCCAGCCAATGCTGAGTCATCTTTCTGGGTGTTTCAATCCAAAGCACAAGGGGCATTAGGCTCTTGTTTCAGTATTGATGGCACCTTTGTTTAAAACAGAATTCGCTCAAAAGAAAGGACCGTGATATTTTAAGAACTAGTTTATATGGTTGGCATTTCAACAGTAAAACTTACTTGTAAAAATAATTTGAAAAAAATGCACCCTTTCTCCTTCCCCCCCACACACGTCAACATGCCTATTTTGAGCTAATTTAAATGATTGACTATTGCTTCGTGGTCTTCTACATTTAGAAATAGGTAAACATTTAAACACATGATAAATGGTCAAAAACATATAATATAAAAATACAATTAAAACCCAGTCACGAAATCATTTCATTTGAGATAGAAACATCCCCAATAATATTTTTTAAAAACTCAAGAGTTACACAAAATACACTCCCACTACAATTAAATAATTCTAATTATGAACAAGAGAAGCATGGAAAGGGGCCATTATAACTTGAAGTTCAACTCAGGTTAATGTTTATTCCTCATTTGCTTCTAAGTATTAATTTAAAGAGCCTGTCCCAATAACCAATAGCTCCAAAAGATAATTATATTAAGGATATAAATATTTATTGAGATTTATTCTTACATTAGCCACAGAAATTAATGAATTAATTTTTTTTATTTAAGCAATATATATAGCTGCCTGTCTTACCATAGTGACTCTAGGCAGTTTACAGAAATTTGATACTAGAAACAAATCTAAAAACAAAACAAATATAAATAAAATACAAAATTCCCTCTAATATTTCTCATGACTGCAGTCAAAAGGAAAAAAATGGGTAATATTCTGAGGGAATGATCTTGGGATATTGGAGGAAATGCTGTTCCAGAGAACAGGTGCAACAACTAAGAAGAGATAGAGAAATATCTTTCTCTCTCCCTGGAGATAACAGTTCAGACAAAATTAATTTGCATTCCAACATTCAAGATGATAAATTTTCCTGAAATAATAATCTTTGTTTATATTTGACATTATTTTCCCTGGGGCTTCTCCCACCTGCCTATGATTCCCAGAATTTCCCTCATGTGTTCTTTACATCCTATTGTTACTGCTCAGTAATAAAGCAGCTATATCTTCCAATCTATATATATAAATAAAAATGTAAATGTTCGTTTGTTCAAAATCTTAAATCTCCAAAAGTTCTTCACCGATTGCTTTGAAATTTTGACACAACGTTGCATTTGAATACATGCGTGTTTTCATATACCTATATGATATAGATGTCACACCTGTGACAGGTAAAAACATGCTTTTTTGAAAAACAGTGCCATCTGTTGGACGTAAAAGCAACACACGCTACGATTTTACGATTCCATTTCAATGTTTCGATTTATTTTCATTTTGATTTAATTATTTCGTGTGATATTGCGTTGGAATTGATGCACAGACAATGGAACAACAAAAAATATTGTATACCCACAAGCATAGTGAAATTAAACATATTAGAAACGTGCGCTTTCTCTTTTCTTTCTTTTCCGTTTAATCAGACTGAGCCACAGCAACGCATGGCTGGGTACAGCTAGTGTGGTATAAAGAAAAAGTGAAAACCTAACCCAAAATTAAATTACAAGGGGAGGAGAACAAGGTTTTTTTCCCCGCCTCCTTTTTAAAAAATCTTTCCCATCAACTTAAGTATGGATCCTTTCCCTTTGCTTTGTGGAAAAGGGGAAAACATTATCTCAGGGATGAAGAATATTCCTATACTTAATACAAAACTGTTTATTTTTTATAGTTTTTATTCTAGTTTTTAAGTGTCTTGGAGCATTTGTACAGAACTAAGGGCTTCATTATATCATCATTGGCATTACCAGTGTATAAAATACATTGGCTGAGAAAGTCCAGAATATATCTTGGCTGGTGAGCTTCATACGTAACTGATAACTTAATTGTGAATTTCCTCAATCAAAATCTAACACAGGGATGTAGACACCTGTCATATGCTAAGCCAATCCACACAAACACCCCCCTCATTTGACTAACATCACCATTGCTTTGGTTGATTGGTAGTCAGCCCATCCACACATGCTGCTATCAGGATGGAGATGCTTCATTAAATGTTTCTAAGGGTCACATCCCCATGGAGCTATTGGTGTCTCAGCCCATTGAGAAAGCAGAAAACATTAACATTTATCTGTCTCACTTTAAAAGTAGCATTTTCCATTTTTTCCCAACACAAGCCTTGCTCTCAAACAATATGCAATGTCTCCTCAACAATGTTGGTGATGGTGCAGTTGGGCTGGCATCTCTTCAGCTCCTATTGGCTGGCATGGGGTTCTATGGGCACCTCCAGTCACTTGGCACTGGTTTCCATGTCATTTTGGCCTGGTCTGTATGAAGGGACAGACATCTTGACTTCTCGGGGGGCCATTTGTGAGAAGGAGAGAAGCAGCCTAGAAGAACTCTTTGTTAAATTGATAAGAAAACTTCATTAAGCTTAGTTTAATGCTGAGTAGTGCTTTATAGGATTGGGGAAAATTTGTTTACTAGTCTTACAATCCCAAAGCCCAGGGTATGTTCCTACTGCCAAAACCTTTCCTCCATGGAACGTACTTCTTGCAAATCTGGAGCCTTGCACTTAAGTTTATTGTCCTCTGCAGATTTCTAAAGGATTTGGTCCAGCAGGAAAGCAGGAGAGAGAAGGGGAAGAGGGAGGAACCACAAAACAGAAAATCCACATTAGGGAAAACATATTTTTCACTAGTATATTTAAAGAAGCTCAACAAGCTGTTATTATTATTTATTAAATTTATATACCACCCTATCTCCCTTATGGGACTCAGGGCGGTGAACAGGCGATACTAAAAACCACGATAAATATACACAAATTTCTGTTCTAAAATCAAATTAAATAACAGGCCTGTTCTAAAAACACCCCATACAAAACCCCCACTAAAACATAATCAAACTACGCCAGGCCGGCCGTACGGAATAGATGGGCCTTCAGGGCTCGGCGAAAAAAGCACAGGTCCGCAACTGTACATAGGTCAGGGGGTAGGTCATTCCAGAGGGCAGGAGCTGCCACAGAGAAGGCTCTCCCCCTGGGGGTCGCCAGCCGGCATTGTCTGGCCGACGGCACTCTAAGGAGGCCCTCTCTGTGGGAGCGGACTGGTCGAAGGGAGGTGTTTGGTAGGAGGCGGTCTTGCAAATACCTAGGTCCATTGTTGTTCGGGCTCCTTTTGAGCATGAGTTTAGTACTACTCCAAAGCAGCACTAAATCCATGACCAAAACCCTTTAATCATACCCACCATTTCCCATTGTGCAAAAATAGGGCAAGTGTTGACAGATGGATAAACATGACAGCCTAGCCTCCTGTAAACTTGTGCCTTCCTCTGCCCAGCCCACTTTAAATAAATGGGTTGATGTTTGTCCTGTGAACTAGTGACATTGGGTGGGAAGGCAAATAAAGTCAGAGAAATCCATCAATGGTTCCTCTTAACTTGGCAGTGTTAAAACTGTCAGGAGAGGGCCACTTCTTGGCCTACTGAGTCAGAGTAGAGTTCAGCAATGAGGACAATGCAAAGTAGGCTGACAAACTTTTCTGCGCTTCAAAGACTAGAAGATTGCCTTGAAGAACAAAGCCATGATGAATAGTACGGTGGCACTGCAGTGTTATAGATCAGATACCTTCCAAGACCTACCCATGGGATATTGGGGATTGGACCTGGGAGCTTTTGCACACACAAGCAGAGGCTTTACATCTGGCTTTTCCCTTACGCATTCCAGCAGGAATGAGAAAAGAAGCAATTAATGGGCTTCGACTTTATCTATTACTGCTTTAATACATACTGATTTTTTCTCCATTTGAATAGCAGCCTGAATACCTTCACAAGAGTGAGGAAGAAATAACAAAGCAATACTCTCCCTGCAGCAAATAGGAAGTATTTTAATTGGAACAGAGAAAATGAGACACACACATCCCATAGCCTTGAGTCTGGCGAGCTCCCTGCAATGATGTTTTGAAAAATGCAGACATGTTGAATGAGGTCATGCATTTAATGCAACACAAACTTTGACATTTCCCTTATCTAGAACATCCACTCTCCACCTCAAGCCAGCCCACAGTAGATAACAATCCCCTCCATAATTAAAGTAGTTTAATTGTCAAGAAAATTCAGAGTGTAAGCTGTAGTAAGAAAAGTTTATTTCAGAGTAGTATTTCTTTATACTTTTATTGCAAGTCCTGCTCTCTGCAAGTCTCTCATTTTTTTTACTTGCACAGAGCATATACTTGTTCTAGGATAAGGAAAGGCTGGCAAATGACTCAAAAAGGAAGCATAATGTAGCCCATCTTACAGATGCTCTTTAAATAACACAGTTCCTTTTTTTCCTTAATAGAATTAATTGCTACCTCAATGTCTTCATTTGTCATAGTATCTTTTATTATCAAAATCCTCCAGCTGCTCAGTTGATTTATTAACAAAGATAAATCCTGTAGCTGCATTCTCTCTAGACAGATCTGCAATTTTTTTCCGTGTGGCTACCATTTTCATTTCCAGGGCTCTCAGAAATATTTCTTAATTGTCCCCACTAAAACCTATCTTGAAATAACAAGCACACAGCATGGCCCAAGTGGCACTCCTGATCATTAAGAGACTGAAAATTGGCATGCATACAAGATCTCAGCACACCTCACATCGGTAATTCATTGTGCTTCTTCGTTGGCCTTTAGAAAAATTCAAGTGGTTACTGTGAAAAGGAAAAGCAAAACTTCCAGTTAGGAAGATCAATGAAGCAGATTAGCTTCTATGGGGAATGGGGAACAACTTATGAGCCAGGAAATATATAGAAACTATGGTTTTCTTCTAAGGCGAACTGATCCGCTCCCAAATTCTGCAGAGCTCCAGTGCAAATCCAAAGACACCATGGGGTAATGGATTATCTTGATCTGTATCTGAACTGAAAATAAATGGATTTAATCTGCTCAATGGAGATGTCACTGTGGCATTGCAGAAGGATGAAGCCAATCCAAGAGCAGATGCCTTTTATTTCCAAAAAATCAACTTTTTCTATTTGACAGTATTTTTAAAGTTGTCCATCAACTATTAGCTTTTTGTTTTTGCAGAATATGTCAACTTTTCAATTTATATGTGATCCAATTCTGGTAAGATTTTCACTGTCTCTCCTTTTATAGCTCCAAATTTTAAATCAGTCAATTAATACAATATATTAGCTAATAGAGATAAGATATTAAAGCAAATGTCAAGATAGAAATACATTCCATATATTTTATAAAAATAAAAGGCTGGAAAGTCACTGGTTTTTGTTTAACATTCCAAAACTGTCAATCATTTCCAAACCTGTGGAAATATTCTGAGTGTAAATTAATTTATGCAACATTATCTCATCATCTCCTAAACCATACTCTGCCTCTAGGTACTGACTGTGGTTTTTTTTTTTTTTTTTACCATTATAACTAATTATATTTATAGTACCACAATCATATTGTTGAAGGAAAAGTCTTCATCAGGATCCAGTCCAAACCGGGAATAAACAATATGGCGACTGCTTTAGAAAGAAGGTTGCAGTTTATTGAAGAGGAGAGCCAGACAGAAAGATGGCTCTGGAAGAAAAGAGAGACCACATGTAGTAGAGAGTGGGTTTTATACCCTCTGGGCTTTTGTTTGGAGTTGTTTCCTGTTCCTATTTGAGGCTTTGTATTTCCTGTGTCATGTACTTTGACCTGAGTCTGAGTATGCCCCTTTGGCATCTGTGGGTTAATCCTATTATGTCCTGTCTTAGAGTTTGGGTGGGGTATGTAGATTTTAAGTGTTTGTCTTCCTAAACTTCTAGCTGGAGGGCTCCAACCTTCCTGAATGGATTATTTACATCTGCATTTCTACAGAGCTGGTTTCTGCCTGTGGGAGGGAGACTTGGGGCTATTAAGAAAACTGGGCATGCTTTTCTGCCTTTTTAAGATCCTTTGAGGAAATATAATATTCTGCCCTTTTAATATTTCCTTCTCTGGGGGGACTGACTTCCCACAATATTTTTAAATTTGCACATCCTAAAGCATTAAATAGTACAACACAAGGGATGCTGGTTTGCTTTGTGTTGATCAATGAAGATGTAGGATGATTTGTAACATATGCATTATGACTGTGCATACTTTAAAAAGTATTCAAAAAGTTTTTTGGGCTTCATGCAAGGGCAAATCTAACATCTCCCTGCTATTGCTTAATGCAGTTAATCTTCTTTTTTAGGTTTTTGCATGACAGTGAAAAAAGAAGTGGCTGCTTTAAAGAATCCATTCATAAAGTTAATGTGATTCTTAAAAGCTTTAATGCACAACAGAAAGGTGCTATGCTCAGCAATGTATCAAAGAACTTTTTCTAAATTGTTTTCAAAATATGCACAGTCCACAGATTGCATTTGCATTTATATTTACATATAGATTGCATATTATCTGGAGGTTATACCATTTAGTTATTGTTCCTGCATTATATATGTTGGAATCAGACACCAACCACTACTGTTTCTGTATTAGATTTCTGTGGAGCTCCTTACACCTAATACAGGGGTGTCAAACTCACAACGTCACGTGACATGTTGTGACGTATCGCGACTTTTTTGCCATTGCCGGCAATGGGGTGGGTGTGGTTTCACTACGATGCATCTGGCCCGTGGGCCGGCAGTTTGACACTCCTGACCTAATAGATGCTTCTTACCTCTACAGTTTTCTCCCTTCTTCCATGGCAATGAACCATCACAGAACCCAGTCCCTTCTATTGTAATAGAATGAGCTGCCATCAGAACTATAGACTAATAAAAAATGAACAGGCCAAGTTGAGCAGTGTCCTTAGAAGGATCAAAAACACATCATGATAAAGGTTGCAGCAGCACAATCAAAGCCCCATCCTTTTTAGACCAACATCAACATTGCCCATGCAAACCAAAGATGGAGCTTCGCATTAGTGCAACTGTCATCTTAACTTTCTTTGACAAGCCCTTGCCAGTTGCTGCTGGCAAGGTGCTTTTGATTTTACAGGGGTTCTCTTTCTGAATGTGTTGGCAGCTCCTTAAAATACATTCATCTTTTCCATGTAGTTGTGCAGGTTTAGGAAAATACTGTACATACAAGGAATGAAGGAAATAGCATTAAATTCTTGCTGCCTCTGCAATGCCTTTTATTCTCAAATATTTCATGCATCTGTGCAGTTACTGATTGGGCCAAAGAGGATAGAACAGTGTAGAACAGTGTTTCTCAGCCTTAGCAACTTTAAACTGTATGGACTTTAATTCCCAGAATTCCACAACCAGCAGGGCTGACTAGAGAATTCTAGAAGTTCAAGCCCACACCTCTTTAAGGTGCCATGATTGAAAAAGACTGCTGTAGACTATAAGGGCCAATTGCTCCATTTTTAAGCAGCCATCCTTTCTAGTCACAAGAGCAAGAGGCCAGCTCCAGAGCTTGTTCTACTTGTTTTGTAAACCATCATTTCTGGATGAAGATAGTCAAGAGATGTCTCCTAAAATGCAATCAAATTTTTGAAATCATTCTGATTGGACAGTACTGTACCTATGAAAAGCAAAAAAGCAAAACACAACTATAGAAGTTTGTAATATTTCTCTTTCAGACTTTATAAAACATTACTTTTTTAAAAACAAATCCTCATTCATTAAAAAAGATGTTCTGGTAATGCATATAAAGTCCACCATTGTTGTATACCATGGGTGTCAAATTCGCCATATCATATGATGTGTCGTAACATATCACGACTTTTTTTGCAGTTGGGGTGGGCGTGGCCTCCATATGATGTAACTGGCCCACGGGCCGGCAGTTTGACACCCCCTGTTGTATACCTTTTGCAAGAAAAGATAGTGAGCTATGCCAGGCCTGCTAAATAGTTCAAAATTCTTATTTATTTACAACATTCTAAACCACCTAGTTTTAAAAGACTCTAGGAGATGCACAAAAAACAAGGCAGTAAACCAGTGCAGAATTATATATAAAAATACTATCATATCAATTCACATTATTGTAGTAGAACTACACATCTAGTGCTGATAAATCTGATCATCAGGACCAAAAGCCTTTTAGAACAGACTAGAATAAATGCATCCAAGACTCAGCCATACTGGACTTTATAACCAGCTCCTTGAATTGCAGTACAAACCACTCAATAGCCAGGATATCTCCTACAGCTTGAGTGTTGACATGACATTGACAAAACTACCCCATTAGCCCATTAAATGGGTAAATAAATACATCATTTTGGTTTAATTTTTTTGTACAAAAGTTAGTCTAAAAATTTGGTGATTCTCTGTGAAGGTTGACATTATTGCTAAAAACCAAATGATTTGCCCTTAAAGTGGCAACTGTGATCACTAGCTGAAAAAAGTTGATGGGTCCTGTCAAAGTCATTTCTAAAATTACAACATTATCTTTGTCATTGTGACCATAAAGTTTTTTTTCTTGGAATCAAAATCTGCCAAACTTCAAAAATTATGCTGACATAAGGATCGTTTTCATGAGGATGCTCAAAGACATGTGAAGTTTTGTCTCATATTTTCTTCCTCATAGTCATGGGGTATCAGTTGGATTCCCCTGGCTGGAGTCAGCATTTCTTGGTAACACTAAACAAATGTTTTATATAGAATCCTTCCTTCCTTCCTTCCTTCCTTCCTTCCTTCCTTCCTTCCTTCCTTCCTTCCTTCCTTCCTTCCTTCCTTCCTTCCTTCCTTCCTGTAAATACTTAGGGTTCTTTCAACAGTTCATAATTTTACATTCTCTCTATATATATATTTAATAAAAAAGGCATTATATGTTGTGAAATATTTACTGTGCTGAGAAAATTGATTTCAAAGGGTGCAAACCAATGCAACAAATGCACCCGACAAGCTCTCTTTTCTTAACATAAAGTACTGTTTTGTGTTCTGATTTTGAAGAAGAACTGAACCTTTTTCATATTATCTGTTTTTGTATTCAAAATCTCACTCGCAGCATTAGTTCTGCACTAAAGTAAGGTGAAATAACTTCTGACACGAGTAGATTAGGACAAAAATGTGCAAATGAATGGTGCAACTAGACATTTTAAGATGGTAAATGCAAGTCAGAGGCAGGATAACACTTCTTCAACTGTAGCTAAGCTTGGATACGTCATCTGTTTTCCCCTGCAGTCCTCTGAATATATCGCTGGGTATTCCAGGTTAGGGGAAAATATGTATTTTGAAGGAAAAGAAAGCTGCCTGAAAAATGGACTAATTAATAGAGTGATACAATGATTAAAGTGTAGGCCTAGGATTGAATACTCCAGCCTCAGACATGAAAGTTCATGGGGTGACTTTGGACTAGTCCAGGGGTAGGCAACCTTGGCTCCCCTGGACTAGTCCGTCCATCTGAGCCCAATTTACATTGCAAAGTTATTGTGTTGGAGACAGAGGAGGACGTATGCTATATTCTGCCTGGAGGATCAAAAACTAAAGAAAACAATAAATGCCACCTCCCCATCCTGTCATAAATCCCTTTTAATTAAAAAAAAACAAACCTCTGACAGAATTTCATTGCATGTAATTTCCTTATAATGTGAGATTTGTTCTACTTTTTGCTCTGACTCTCCCATGCACCATTTTTCTTACCTGAAATTAAATTGGTGGAAGAAAATAATAAACTATAATAATAAAGCTTTCAGAATTTACTGAAATTACAGAGTGAATAATTCCATCTCCGTGGGTGGGGGCAAGAAAGAATTTCTCGAGAGTGCTTTAGAATGGATCACCAATAAGAATGCAGACATTAAACTACACATTACTTTAAATACATAACTAGCAGTTACGTGGCTTCTTATTCAAGTGAAATACAGTGGATCTGAATTAGATTGGGACCTTTGTGTAGGAAAATTAACACTTTCTCTCCATTGTGGTGAGACTCTAGACTACTTTTGCTGCATCTTCAACTGATGTTGCCAAAAAGTAATCTACGGAAGAGATACTTTGGTTATGATTATTACTGTTTACCTGTTAGATTAGCAGATATAGTTTTTATTAGACAAACCGTGATCTGTTTGGTCATCATTTCAGAGCTATTTCCTTACCAAAACAGAGAAAAGAATGACCACAGGCAGGCATAAAAAAGCAGTGGGAGTGACTTCCAACTCCCTAGCAGCTTCCTCATTGACTTTTCTTGTAGGACACTGGCAGGGAGCATTGGAAATGATGATCATGTGACCATGGCTGACAACAGCAGTGCAGTGACATGCACGTGGCAGCACTGAAGCAGCCACACAGCTTAACCGCCTGAGGTGATTAACTTAATTACCACAACCAAAACTCATGGAACACTTAATGAGTGTGCTCTTAGTGACAGAGTTGCCACTCTCTATTGTGGTTGGTAAGTGAGGGCCACCTATAATTTAAAAAAAAAACGATCTCAAGGTTTATTGAGTAATATTATATTGTTGGTATTTAAATGTCATTTTATCTTAGGTTTTTTTGGTCTGTTCTTGACCTTCGATTGATATAAATTAAATTGATTGTTGGAATTGAGAACAAACTCCTATGTTGTCTCAACCTCAGAACAAGGCACGTTGGATTTGTTCCAAGCTTAAACAAAATAAGACCATTTCAAACAGCATTATTTTGAGTGTTCCAAGGTCTCATGTTCTGTGCCCAACTTGTTTTATTAATTGTACCTGGCTTGGTTTCAATTGTTTTTCCAAGATATCCAATAAAATAGCAAAGATCAGTTTTGCTCCTGCTGCTATTGGTTCAGACAATATGAGTGGGAATAGGAGAGCAGAGGGGTGACGAAAGAACAAGCATGTTGAAGCAATTCCATTAAAGTATTGATAGATGCCATCCTGGATTTATTTGAATAAGATAGAGTACCACATCAAAATTCAGGGATCTCTGCACGATCATGATGAAACATTTTATTTATTTATTGCTTTTAAAATAGTAACAGGAAAAGAAAAGGAACAAAACCCCACAATAATTGTGATGGATACATTCTCAAAAAAAACAAACCAAAAACTCGAAACAATTGCCTTAAAAAAAGTGAAAAATACAACAAAAAAGAAACAATTTATAATATATTGTTATAAGAGTTAGCAATTACAGTTCTATATATACGCATCTAAGGTAAATATTATTCAAGTACATGTATCTCTGATACATTTATATAGCTATCTTTTTCTTAACCTACTGTTTTTCTATACAGTATAAATGAGGCTCACATTCATTGTCTATGCAAAGGTTTATAGGCAATCCACTCATAGGTGGCAAGTGCAATGAAGTCTTCAACTCATTGGATGAAAGAAGCCATACTTTTAACTTTCCAATGCTGCAGTATCAGAATTCATTTATGTTGTCCCATTGTCAGATTCAATGTATTAGGTATAGTTCAAGAGAATATTATCCTCTGAAAATTTTAGCTTTTGATTATTTATATAATCTATTAACTTTTTCCTGAAACACAGGACGTTGAAAAAAAATTGATTGCTTAAAAGAAACATCATCCAACAAAATACTGACTGTCTTTTTCTATATAAATGTAATAGAGTCCAATAAATTCTAAATATTTTTTTTGTTGTAGAAGTTATAGTTTGAGGTCCATTGACACTCTTGCTATAGAAGTTAAAGACACTCTCCCATTATCTAAGCCAGTGATGGCGAACCTTTTAGAGACTGAGTGCCCAAACTGCAACCCAAAACCCAGTTATGTATCGTTGAGTGCCGGGTGGGAGTGGCCCATTGGGTGGGCATGCCCATTGGGTGCGCATGGCCCATTGAGTGGGTGTGGCTGCAGTGGTAACGGCAGACTGGGTGGGACTAAAAAGTTCAATCAATCAATTCCAACTTTGCAAGATCTTTTTTTTTCCCACGAGAAGTTGAAATTGACTGATTGAATCTTTTTTTTTTTTGCACACGGGGGCGGAGGCCTAAAGCCAAAAGGTTTTATAAAACCCAGCTGAAGGCCTAGGACTGGGGCGACAGTGTGTGTGCCCACAGAGAGGGCTCTGAGTGCCGCCTCTGGCACCCATGCCATAGGTTCGCCACCACTGGTCTAAGCTACGAGCCTCTAATTCTTTATTCCACTCATTTCAGAGCATCTCTATATAAAATTGATTTATTGATAATAAATATCTATAAAAACCAATATATTTTTTAGTTTTAAAGGAGTTTATCAAATTGTTCTAGTATCTCAAGTGTCTCAGAAGCTGAAAATGCTGCTGGTCCAAATAATATTAACAAATGTTATAACTGTAAATATTGCCATAGCGAAACATAAAAACTGGCAAAGATTCCTTTTACTTGCTTCTTTCCATGTGCTTCCACAGAAACGTGATGCTTTTGTAAAAAAGAAGGCAGTCTCACACAGCCACCCCACAAGCTTATGCAACATCATAACACATTCAAAAGGGTAGGGTTTGCACAGCATCAATGTGATGTTGCTTTTGTCATTCTACACCACTTCCATGTATACACTCACACACAAACACACACACACTCATACACACATACACACACACACAGAGAGAGAGAGAGAGAGACTCCCACAGTGACCACTGCTTACTTGTCTAAATTAAGTGATTTAACAATAATCTTTACTATCAAAAAAGTAGAAGTCATAGCTTGTGTTGGGTGTTTTGTGTAGGTAATAAGTAACTATAACAGTGTGTTCTGTTCTATGTGTTTCAGGGTTGGAAGTTGTAAAATGCAAAGACCCTGGTTATTTTTTTTTTTGTTTATTCCTGTTTTGGGCTTTGGTATGTGTATCCTGGGTACGCTCTGGATGATTGTGAGGTTTGGCAGCATATTAAATGAAAAAACTCTGTTATTTTACTTTGAACATGTTGGCAGCTTGCCAAATGCAATAGTGTGCATTACCCTATGTATTAAGGAGAAAGTCCAATTTCAAGCCAATTGCAGATAAGTGGTTTGGGGTTTTTTTGTTTTTTTTTCAGTGTTAAAGTGAATCATTGCTTTGTTGCTCTCTGATCAATTTCTGTGGGTTTTTTTTGTGTCAGGAAGCTGGACAAAAAAACATTCTGACAACAGTTGTTTCAAGTTGTTTCCTATGAAAATGTAATTAAAACAACAATCTTCTTTTGACTTTTTGACTGTTTCTATAGATGGCATCAGCATGGATTACCAGCCTATCTCTTCTGAATCTCTACTCTATGCTAAGCTTGAATCAAAAACATTTTCCTTTTTCCATTTACAAAATTGGAAAATAGTAGCTATGGGAATAATACCATTGGAATGGAAAATGACCTCAAGATTGTTAAAGCCGTTGGGCAAAGCTGCTCTATTGCTTTTCCCTTTATAGTCTAACTTTGGTTTATTGGATTTTCAAGCAAAAGAAACTTTGATTGTTAAAAGAGTCAATGGATAGTGAGATGAGCGGCATATAAATTAAATAAACCAATAAAAAACAGAATACCAGCCTATTTTCTATCTTGTGTTTAAGAATAGTGCTTCCTGTCCTTTTAAACCCAATCTGGGTTCATAATCTGACAGCAGCCACCACTGTAAAGGAAGTTTGGGATCTTGTCCCTTACAGATCTGGGATATTTGTACTGTTCAAGTCTGCCCTCCATGGAATTCAAGGGGTTAACTCTCCAGTAAATACTTACCGTACTTGGATGACAGGATTAAAAGTTAAGTTCCCAGCAGCATACTCGATTTCATTTGGTGACAGTTGTCATTATTTATTTTTCAGTGACTATGACTCTGTTTGCAGTGAAGAAATTGTCCATTTCAGAACCAAGGGAATTTTCAGAAGACGTGTGACTACTTCCAGATGCTCTCAGTCTTTGGCACAGAGCCTGGAGTATTCACATTCCCAGAATTAAAACAAATACTTCAAGGATCCTTTGCTGGTCATCACTTTGAACCCTAATTCTTTGGCAGGCACTTTGTGTGTGTGCGCGTGCGTCTTCGAGTCAGTGTAAATGTTTTTCCTTCCCTATTGCTATCTTCCCCCTTTTCACAGCATGGATTTGAAAGCAATTCCCTTTCAGACAGAAGATTGGCTGCCGTTTGAAATTTTCCAGGCAAATGGGTAAATTTTAAATTCTCATGTCAGCTTGATAGAGGGGGGGGCAAGTGGGGGGAGAGAAAGAAATCTGTCTACACCCTGACAGCAGAATCTGGGAGTGACAAAGGAACCTGCTTTTACCAACCATGTATGCAATATATAAAAAACAAGGTTAGGTTAACATATTTTTCAAGGGCACCTTCAAAGCAAATCTAACTATTAACTGATAATTGGGCTGATTTTAAACACAGGCTTAGTAATATTGTGGAATGTCACCTTCAGGTGCCCTTTGGACACACTGATGTACAATGTGCAAGATTAGCACAAGGTTTGACTTATGGCTAACTCTGCTGGTTAGAACAACCAACTCACATTTTAGCATTAACTCCTCTTTATTTCCTATGCTTTGACACTAAGGCTTCTTGAACAGTATTTAGACTTCCATCTCTTGAGGTATGTCCTTAACACATTTCTCATTCCAGGACCTTTTATGAAGCAAATAGAACCTTTCATTGCAGTGATAGTACTTGATAAGGATTTATAGTAAGGCTCGGATTACAAAATATTAAAATTGATTATTATATGCTTATACTGTTGAAACTGGCTTATATTGTGCTACATTTTTATTGTTTTGCTTGTTGCATGCAGTATGTAAAAAAATATACTAATATATAATTTTCCTCTAGCTTCAGACCCACCCCATACAGTATTAAGGAGAGAGATGGGGAGTGGGTGATTTTTTTCCACTGGCTAATGACAAAGGAAGTAAGGGGAATCCACCAACTGCTTTCTTTAACATGCCGTGTATTAACATAACATGTGTTAGTCAGCACGACTCCCTGGCCTCATTACTAAGAAGAGCCCTTGAATTCAAGATTATAAGCGCAAACAAAAGTGGAAAGGAAAAAACCTCATAGCAAAACTGGATTTTCTCTGTTTTGCACAAGAAAGTCATTTAAGTTAGCGGAGTTGAATAAAGTTCAACAAGGTACTGGGGATTTGTGGAATATCTGAACATTCTGTTATGATGTTGAGAAGTAGATTTTTTAAAAAATTACCAAGAGGTATCCACAAACATGAGGGAGCACAATGGCTCAGTGGTTAAAGATACTAAGTTTGTCAGATGGAAAACTGCCCGCTTGGGTTGGAAATCTGAATGCTGCGCAACGGGGTACAGCCCCCATTACTTCTCCAGGTCCTGCCCAGCTAGAAGTTCAAAAGCATGCAAATGTTAGTAGATAAATAGGTATCACTTTGGTGAGAAGATAACAGTGTTCCTGGTGCTTCGGTGTTTAGTCATGCTGGTCACATGACTACAGAAATGTCTTCGGACAAGGTTGGCTCCCTCGGTTAAAAAACAGCACTGCTCCCTAGAGTCGGACATGACTAGACAGGGGAAATCTTTACCTTTAATTTACTCACAAACACAAAGATGGTGGTGATTCACTTAATGACTATGTGATTCACTTAATAAATGTGTGATTCACTTAATGGCCATGATTTGCTTAATGAGCACTGTAAAAATTGTCGTAAAATTAGGTCCAACTCAACTTATGACTGCAACCACTTACAATGACAATTCTGGTCCTAATTGTTATTGTAAGGTGAACCTAATGTTTTGACATATTAGTATTTGTCTTGTTATAAAAATGGGACTTATATCAAAGGCAATTGCAAGCTGAGAGTCGCTGGGAATCGGGCAGCATATGAATTAAAAAAAATATTATTAAGTACGAGAAATGTCATATAACTTATATGAGAGAAATTGCATTAATTAGAACTGTGGCCTAAATAAATTACTTAACAATGCAACTTAATTTTGGGAATTTATAGTACAAATAATGAGACTGATATTAGCTTATTAAAGATAATGGAAACTGATTTGTCATCCTGTTTTCACGTTTTTACCCTGTAAAATTATAAATTAGTAAATTATTGTTTCACTAATCATGAAAATATTAGTGACTTTTTATAAACTCCAGAAGCTTGTCTTCAATACAAGGTATGCATTAAATCAATTTTACATTTATTTATTTCACAAGAATTATTTGTTACCACAATCATATATTCTGGGCAGCTAAATTTAACAAAGATATACATACAGTATATCATGCTATTCCTTTCTGGGGTTAGTGCAGAAAATGAGTAAGAAAAAATATGTAAAAAAAATTAAGACAGAAGAGAAAATAAATGTGGGGTTGCTGTTTTGACTAGTTTTTCATAATTCATCTCTGAACTGCTCTTGGTCTGGATATCATCTCCTCTGCTCATGAGGCCTCCTGACTTTGATTTTAGACTATTTATAGATTGCAATTTATTAATTCTGCCCTCTGACCCTGCCAAATTTCAGCCTTGAGGAGGACATGTCACAACTGAGGATGGAAAGAGATGAAGGAAAACATTCAAACTGTAACGATGTGTAGCTATTTAGGGGTATTCACAGGAAAATTAGGACGCTAAGAACATTGCCTGAAAATTGTTTTGACATGTGTATTTTATACTGTATTGATTAATCATGTCACAGTTTGGAAATTATGCTCATATGAATACATGGCAAATCTCTAGGGCTTCTGTACTCCTGATGCAATCATGAAATCCTAACAACGTAGAATTTAACCTGAGTTTATATCAGGACACACTCTAGGCCAGCTTTTCTCAATTGGAATTCCATGCAACTTTCAAGTTCCAGGACAGGTTGTGAAGGGTTCTGTGAGAGATGCGATTGGGAAAAAACCAACAACCACGGTTTTAGAATTTTGTCTACTACACAATGTTGGTGCTCACAATGGTGGGAAGTTTTATTCACAGCCATCCTGCCGCTTTGCTGTTGCTGTGAATGTTGTAAAATATGAATTGTTTGCTTTGAATTGAATTGTATTCTGAGGTTTTCATATTTTTTTTATACTATTTTTGTACAAGTATCATATTTTTGCAGTATTTTGAGACCTGGGAATTATTTCAAACATTCTTCCAAGTTAAAAAGTTGAATTGAAAAAGGCTGTTCTTGGCATTTGGGGGGGTCGTAACCTGCAATCCAGCAGTGCCACAGACAAGCAGACAAAATAATCTAGATTCTAGTAACCTTCAAAAAAACTAGGTCTTTGGTTTACCCTTCTTTCAGAGGTACCTGGAATACCTGTTCAGGGGTTTGGCTAATCACCCTTCTCTTAGATCAGTGTCTCTTCCTCAGAGGAGAATAGAATAGAATAGAATAGAATAGAATAGAATAGAATAGAATGGTCTGTAGTTTCCTGGGTGTTTTTCCCCCCTTTCTTGACGATGGGAACCACATCAGCCCTTTTCCAATCCTCAGGTACTTCCCCGATGCTCCAGGATTTTTGAAAGATATGGTGCAATGATTCTGAGATAACATCTGCCAGCTCCTTCAGAACTCTGGGATGTAAACTGTCGGGTTCCGGTAATTTATATTTGTCAAGGTCGGATAGGTGTTCGCTTACCATTTTCTTGCTTATTTTGATTTTGATTTTTGTTTCTGGTTTGTCTTTTGCAGTAGTTTTTTTGGTATGTTGGGCTATAATTTCTTTTTGTGTGAAGACTGATGCAAAGAATGAATTAAGCAGATCTGCTTTTCCCTACTTCCTTGCCATCTTCTCTCTTTAGTGGACCTATAGTTTCCTTGACTTTTTTCTTGTTATTAATATGTTGAAAGAAACTTTTTTTATTGTCCTTGATTTCTGCTGCAAGTCTTCGTTCATTCTGAGCCTTTGCTTTCCTGACTTCATCTTTGCATGTTCTGGCTGTCTGCTGATAATCAGCCTTAGTTATGTGTCCCTCTTTCCATTTTTTTGTACTTGTCCTTTTTGTCTTTCAGTTTGTCAGAGAGAGCTTTGTGCAGCCATGCTGGTTTCTTCTTGAATTTCTTGTTTTTCTTTTTCAGATGTATTGTGCTGGACTGGGCTTTTATGATCATATTTTTCAGAGTTTCCCATGCTTCTTGCGTTGTTTTTCCCTTTAGAATTTTCGTCCCTGGAATCTTTCCCAGATTCTCTCTGAGTTTGTTAAAATCAGCTCTTCTGAAGTTAAGACTCTGGTTGGATTATTTTTTATTGTTTGTGTGTATTATATTGAATGTCAGCATGATGCCCAGGTTCGAATCCCATAGAGGGTATGGCTAGCTGATGAGAGCAAAATAAGCTCGGAATAGCTATTCTAGTCTCCCATTTAACTCTTTAACTCTTTGTCAACAAAAAAGAAATTTGTATATGTGTGTGTGTGTGTGTGTGTGTGTGTGTGTGTGTGTTCCTGGGAATTGGAGCCCCTTGACCTGATCTGTTCTCCTTTTCTACTTTGCTTGCTCAATTTCTACAGCTATAACATACGCTCCCAGTAATGCTTGGATAGACTACTGACATGCATATTACCTGGGGCTACCTTTAAAGAATATTCAGAAACTCCAGCTGGTCCATAATGTATCAGCTGTTGTATTAAAGGGCTCCTGAAGCTGGGAGCATGCAACACCAATGCTATAGGGTTGGGGTACCCAGTATGGGAACAACACTACAACATCTTTGAGGGAAAGACTCCTTGTGGTCTAAGACTTATAGAAGGTGAATGAAGTCAAGGCTGGAAAGTGCTGCCTCTTAGGGACAATGCTTGTAGTATGGAAATTTCTCTGCAGAGATCAATTTGTTCCCTCCTTGATGGCTTTCAATGGGTTATTAAAACATGAGCTTCTCTGGGAAGCGTTCCAGTTATCTTCATTCACTTTACTGCAGCACAAGAAAGCCACTTTGGTGTAGTGGTTATGGTACCAGGTTAGAAATTGGGAGCTGTAAGTTCTAGTCCCACTTTAGCACAAAGCCAATTGAGTCACTTGGGGCCAGTCCTTTTCTCTCTCAGCCCTAGAAAGCAGACAAGAGTAAACCACTTCCAGAAAACATTGCCAAAATACTGCAGACTCGTCCAGGAGGTGGCCAAGAATCAAAAACTGACTCCAAGCCAGGAAATACGCACAGCACCATATTTTACTTTAAGCATCCCAATATAGGCAGTTAATTTATTTTAATTTTTTTATGCTGTTTGTGTTTTGCTCCTACTGTGGATGTTTTAATTTTTTCTTTTCATATCTTGAACACAGTTGAGAGCTCTGAGCCTGCAGCAGGAGACTGCAGAAAAATGAATAAATCTCTGTTGCTGGTAATGAACCTTGGGCATCTTGAATCTTGGACTGGGACTTTTTCCATTCAGTTACAAGATCAGTCACTCTCCCGAATTCAACCTTGGACTGTTAATGACTTTGCAAAAGCCCTTGGGCCAGAACATCCCTAAGCAATAGCACATAACATTTTGATCATAAATAGAACATAGGAATTAATTTTAACAATTCCAGCTTGGAACAGATGGCTTCCCTTGGGTTTCTTTCCATGGGATTTGGAGTTTGGGAGATCGTAGCACAGCTGTGAGTTCCCCACAGGACAAGGTGAAAAAGCTCCAGTTCTCTATGCATTTGATTCTGCAGTTAACAACCTTATGCTAGTCTGGATGTTTTTGAGGATGTCTATTCTGTTATTGTTTGATTGTTTCCTAATTAATGTCAGAAAGCCAAGATCTAATCTGACAGAATCAGACAGGGTTTCTGAGAGAGTTTAATGCTAATCAAAACAATCAGGACAAAGGTATAGGGAGGCTGTAGTTTTTAAAGAAATAAATAAAGCCTATTTCTAAATAATCATAAGCTACACCTGGAATTCTCAAGTGCTTAATAAAATCAGTTAAAAAAGTGTTTGAAGGAGAAAAAGAAGTCAAGATGCATCTGTTCTGTTTTCCTAACCTGCATCTGTAGTTCCCAGTCACAATATAAAAGTAGCATAGAATTTATTTTGCCCTACCTTTCTTTAATCAAACCGATACTCAGTCCCCTGCAATATTGCATGAATGGAGCTTGTTCCTTTTGTTTTGCTCTCTTTAAAGCCTTCTAGAAAAGACAGGCTGGCTTCAAATAAACCTGATTTCTCCATCTCTCTTATAATCTATCCATAAATGTCTAGAACCTATCAACAATCCTTACTTGGCCAAAATAGATTTTTGGCTATTATATTGATGGTGATAATGACTCAGTGACAGTGATTCAAGTAAGAGCCTCAGGCCCAAAATAGTCTTCAGTTCTCTGCCTTAAATGATATTATTATTGTAATTGATTTGAACGCTTCCTAAAATTACTTCTTTTTCTTTTTACTGGAAACCCTTTATTGGAAACCCTCTCCTGACTTGTATCTTACTGCATCCCTGATGATGTTATTCTGCTGTCTCCCTTTGATATTGTCTTCATCTTGTTACCAGCCCATGCCTGAGAAGGTTTGAAGTTTGATTTGCTGTATCAATGTTCAAGCAATATTGTCCCTGATACTAACCAGAAGCAGGATTAAGGTGATGGCAATCTACTATATTTGTCTGTGCATGTTAGTAGTGGCAGACAGATTACTTATAGGAGGCAATATGAGCAGCTTTGATTATTCTGGATTGCACTTTGGGTCCCTCTGGTTCAGGGCATTATACCCGGCCCCATTTATTTTTTTGGGGGGGGGGGAGAGGAAAGACAGGGTAAAGGTATAAGCTTATTGGAATGGTTGGGGAGTTGCACAGTATGTTGCCAAGTATTGAGAGATCTAGCTATTCTACTTTGTTAGGCAGCCTCTGTTTGGCCAATCACTTGTTAGCCTTGTTTCAAATGCAACTTAAAGAAAAAAATCATTCCTCTCAATCAATCAGTTGCCTATCAGGGTTATTTGGACAGTGAGTTTAATGCACTTTTTAAAGAGTACTAAGCCCACACAAGCAAGCCTGCTGGATAGCTGATTGGAGGGATCAGAAGGCTGCCTAGTAAAACAGTTGGGCCTTTTCCACTTTGCCAGGAGCCCATCTATCCCCTCCTGTAATCATTGTCCAGCACTGTTCTCCTTTGACTACATCCCATTCAACGTGTAATTAAGGGCCAATATTAATGAACTTAAAAACAAGTGTGTGTATGTGGGAGGGAGAGTTATGGAATATGAACCATTTTAAAAAATATATTTTCATTGCTTTTAAAATAATAGAAAAAAAGAAAATACAAAAGGATCAAAACATAAAGATACATTATAAAAAAGCATAATACAACAGAAAAAATACAGAGAGGGCATAACGTGGTTACAACAGTGGACAGTTATAATTCTATGTATGATAGAATGCAAACATTAAGTAAATTTATTTCTAATACACTTATATAATATCATGCTTTTTAAAACACGTATTTTGTATAAACGAGTCCCATATTCCATTATACTTATCCATACAAAGTCTATGCCTATAGACAAGTATAACATGTACCATCTCATAAAAACTCTTATGCTTGTGTTAGATCTTGGGACCCAAGTATGTAAAGTACATCATGATGTTTACATTTAAATGATATTATTTTGAATAAAATCTCAATTTGCCGTAGATACCTTTGAATTCATACTGAGATTTAGCATTAGTGGTTATGGTGGTTAAGTTGTTGGACTAATTCTGGGAAGACTTAGTGGGCAACTTTGTACCCAATAAACTTGCTTCATAAAGGGTTTTTTTTTGTTTTTTTTAAATTTTATTCCACCTTTTTTCATAGTCAAGTCAAAGCGGCAAACATACCTAATACCTCCTTTCTCCTATTTTCCCCATAAGAACAATCCTATGAGGTCAGTTGAGCTGAGATGGAGTGACTAACAGGCCCAGTCATCCAGGCAGCTTTCATGCCTAAGGTGGGACTAGAACTAGAAGTTGTGGGGTTAAAATGAAGGAAATCATTTAAAAAGCCTGGAAAAATGGTGGGATATAAATTTAATAAATTATTTATATTTTTCATTTTTTTTCTTTTTATGACTCTGTAATCCCTTGCTTCACGGTGAAGTCAGGACAATTGAATGGAGCTGAGCATTTACTGGCCGAATGCCCTTCCTGATGCCTCTGTAGAGTTCGCAGCAGATATTTTTTCTTTGAGTCCCATTGCTGCCTAGTATTGAATTCTCAGTCTGCCGAGTAGGAAGTGAATGTCTTCACCACTAGGCCACCGTGCTGCTCATTTTATATATATATAAAAATTGAAAATTTAAAAAAAATTATATGTATAAGAATATTTTTTTAATTTATATTTTTTCAATAAGAGAAAAAAGTGTGGGCAAAATTTAGAGAAATAACCTAGTTCTGAAGTGATGTAATCTCAGTTTTTGTGTCTTATTTTACAAGTAAAACTGTTGGCATTTGGACTTAGAACTATATTAACTGCTTTATGCAAAAATAGGGTAAGTAGCTGTTTCACTATGGATTAATAATGAGAAAAAAAATCAAGAAAATCTACCCACACGAACTATATATTCCTCAAGGGATTGTGCAATTAATTTTTTTTTAAAAACCTATCAAAGAGACTTTGTAAATAATTTAGTTTAGCAACACTATGTTACTAGGTAATTTATTCCTGCCTACTGTGTATTTCTGTAAATATCATAGATCTGGGATGTCTAAATTGAGATAGTAAGATTAGAAAAAAATCCGGAATAAAACAGAGTGTCAAATGCAGATCTTTCAGGATCTTTTGTATTTCAAAACACGAATACTTTTCTGAATTCTAGGTTGTACTGGTTAGCTATTTGGTGTTCTGTCCCCGTTCCGACCCACACACCCAAACAGCCAGCCGAGGGTTAAAGACTTCTCCAGACACCACTTCACAGATAAGAAATTTTGGCAGCAGCTCCGTAGCTGCCTGCCAAGACCTTTTACTCCAAACACACAGAAACAAAAACAATACACACAGTTTAAAGCCACAGCACACTACTTTGCCAGAGATTCAGCTTTTGTCCGTCACAGAGGTCCAAATGGCCACCACCACCCTTTTATAGCCTGTGGGGTGTGGTCCAATGACTCAGCTTAATCTCTGGCACGTCTCTTTTTCTGCTGCGCACGCTTGTCGCTCCTACGCTGGCGTGGATCCAGCCACAACTTTTCTTCCTCATTATCCGACACATCTGGCTCCTGGCCAATCTCAGAAACACCCGGCTCCTGGTCAATCTCTTCTCCATTGGGAGACACCTGAGGCATTGCCAAAGAGGAGGGTCCTGGAGAGGGAGGCCTAGCCATCTCCTCTCCTTCATGTTCGGAGCCTTCTTCCTCTGATAAGAGGGGCTCACAAGACGGAGCCACAACATTTGGATCTTTCAAACCACACATAATTTTTACATTGTCCAAAATACATGCAACACTTTTTTGCACATTCTTACAATACAAATCCAATTGTCTGTTTATCTGAAAAACATCTTCATGCTAATCTATTATATGCAATTTAGAATTGTAAAGAATTTCTATTTATCCTAATGATAAATATCAGTTCAAAAGTTTTGCTCCATGAAGTAAAGTAATGAGGACAGAAATAGAACTGATAATGATAAATTAATAAAACATACTAAGTGAAATGGGTGCTTTTATAGCTTCTTTGTTTCAATAGTTATTGATATTGAAAAGACATACAATACCTTGGTGGTATTGAAACAACTGTCATCTTTTTTACCTTCCTATTGATAGATATGGTGGAAAGAATAAGAATAATGAATCAAGAAACCTCAATTTTAAACACATGGAGTTTCTAATTCATACAATTCTAACTTTTCTAAGTGATAGGAGAAAAGAGCTAGTGCTCCTTTATTATATAGTCTTGGAATGCCTAATCCAGTTCACACAATTAGGGACTTTCTTTTTCCTAGTAAATCCCTCGTACAAATTATGCAGGATCAGCAATAGTTTGGAAATGGGAGAGTAAAGGAAAGTAAGGCAGTAACAAATTATATACTGATGTACCTATTATAAATAAAATAGCAACGGCATGATAGTGAGTCAAATATAGTTTATGTAGTCCTCAAGATGCAACTGTAACGAAGTCTGTCCATTACTAACGAATGTCATGACACTCGTTAGGTGAAGTGTCTCACCTAACAACTTTCCCCATCCCTGCTCTTCCAAATGAATTGTTAAATAAATGTATGGGTCGTTAAGCAGAGCACAGGGTGCCTCAGGGAAGGATGAGAACCTTGGATGCCTAGCAGAGGCCCAGACCTGCCTGCCCTGACCCTTCCAAAGCCTCCCACATTCCTCTGAGGCAATCCTGTGCTCCACTTCCCACCCCTTGGGTCCCCACAGGTCTTTTCCCATTCCCATTGGGTCCCCCAGGCCGTAAGGGATCCACCTCCCAGGGCAAATACCCTCCTCATTTACCTTTGGAAGAGCCTTGAGTCCTTCCAGAGCGCTGGAACTGATTTTTTTTCTTGAGTAGCCATATGACACAATTCCACTGTTTCTGTTTTTCTTTTTTATTAGTTTATAGTATAAAATACAAAATACAAAAACAAATAGTAGGAAAAATAGGTGAGGGAAAAGTGCAGAAAAGAAGGGAAAAAGAAAGAAAAGACATTGACTTCCGACTACCTTTGGTTCAGTAAAATAAGATAGTAACATCAAACCTCAACTTTTTACTTTTACATAGTAGTATAAAATAACTATTTCTATATCAACAAATGTATCTCATTGGTAAAACCCAAAATCAAAGATTCATTTTTTTCCACCTCAAGCACAAAGTCCTGAAGCAGTTTCCAAGAAGAAACAAAAGTACTTATATTTTTTTCTTTTATCAGAACAGTCAATTTAGCTATCTCTGCTAATTCTATCAAATTGTGCAGTCATTCGTCCATTGTGGGAATCGAAGTGTCCTTCCATTTTTGTGCATAAAGTAATCTTGCTGCCATCAACATATATAACATCAAAGTTCCAATTTTTTTGCCAATTCTTTTTCCATTAAACCCAAAAGAAAAGTTTCTGGTTTTATCTTAATGTTCACTTTAAGAATCTTCTGTATTCTGTATGAATCCTACTCCAAAATTTCTGTGCTTTAATCACATGTCCCCCACAAATGATAAAAAGGTCCTTCTTTACATTTGCATTTCCAACATTCATTTGAAGTACCTTTATACATTCTTGGTAACTTATTTTATCAACTATTAAAATCATCTTATAAAATTTTTCTTTTAAATTGTAATTTAGTGTAAATTTTAAACTTTTCATTCATATATTCTTTCATTGTTCAAGTTTTACATTATTTCCAAAGTTCCTTGCCCACTGAATCGTATGTTTTACATATTCACTTTCTAAATTCAAATTCAATGTTTTATAAATCTTAGCAATAGTATGTTCACCACTACCACACAGTAGGATTTCCAATTCATTTTTAACAAAGTCAAACCCATAACTCTTTTTGTCTAATTTATATTCTTCTCTCAATTGTAAATACATAAACCAATGGAAGACATGTCCTTCTGATTCTAGCTCTCCTTTAGGCTTGAGAAAAGGATCACCAAGATTAAATGATATTATTTTACCATAGGTCCACCAGTCCAGCTTCGCCACCATTTCTTTTCTGAGCCGTATGGTACAATTCCAGAAGTGGCTGCCAATTTGTCCTGACCACAAAATGGCAACCATGTTCATGTTGCCGCCATGAGGATTGGAGACAAATTTGCTTTGTTTTGCTGCCTTAACAAGGTTTGCACAGCACTCAACAAGATTTATGTAGCACTGTGCAGACTTTGTTAAGGCAGCAAAATGAAGCAGTTTGTCTGATGGCTATAAGCAGGGTGGACAAAATGGCAGCCATGTTAAACTCATCACCACATGGCCCAGGGATAAATTGTTTTCTTTTGCTGCCTTAAGAAGGTCTGTACAGCACTGCAGAAGATTTTTCAATAGGAAAAGGAGAAGAGGCATTATAATTCTACTTCTATCTCAGTGGTGGCAACTCCAAGTGATATTATTGTTTGACCTCAGAAATTAAGTAAGGTGCAGCCCAGTTGGTATTTGAATGGAAGACCACTGGTAAATCTCAGTACACTGAGAAGTAGAAAAATAGCCCCAGAGAAGAGAGTGAAAGAAACCACTTCTGTAATGTTGCCATGAAAACTGCATGGCTATGTCCATGAAGTCATCAGTTCTGGAATGATCGAGTGACTTTGTGCCATCAAGCTTTGTATTGGAATGTTTTCCAATGTCAAATAATTAGATTTATCTATCTATCTATCTATCTATCTATCTATCTATCTATCTATCTATCTATCTATCTATCTATCTATCTATCTATCTACACACACATACATATAAAAATTACTGGTTAATTCAAACAATTGTAGCAACAAAGCAATGCAACAATGGTTAATCATAACTTAGAAGGGACTACTAAGGCCATAAATTCATGCTCAATACAGAAATCTAAATTAAAATATCCCAGAAGGCTTACTTTTCACTTTAAGACAGCCAACAAAATAGAACTCACCCTTCTCCAAATGATTTTTTTTCTCTCTCTAAATAATTGTTGCTTACTGTCAGGAATTTTCTTCGAACATTCCAAGAGAACATGCCTTCTTCTAACTTGATCCTATTTGTTCACATCTGGAGATAAAGGAAAGAGCAAATCTTGACCTTCTGTACGACATAACAGAATAACAGAGTTGGAAGGGATCTTGGAGGTCTCCTAGTCCAACCCCATGGTCAGGCAGGAAACCCTATACCATTTCAAACAAATAATTGTCCAATCTCTTCTTAAAAATTTCCATTGTTGGAGCATTCACAACTTCTGGAGGCAAGTTATAACTTTCAAG
>NW_015386497.1:0-57026 GCF_001527695.2 Protobothrops mucrosquamatus | reverse complement strand
AGGAAAGAGCAAATCTTGACCTTCTGTACGACATAACAGAATAACAGAGTTGGAAGGGATCTTGGAGGTCTCCTAGTCCAACCCCATGGTCAGGCAGGAAACCCTATACCATTTCAAACAAATAATTGTCCAATCTCTTCTTAAAAATTTCCATTGTTGGAGCATTCACAACTTCTGGAGGCAAGTTATAACTTTCAAGAAATTTCTCCTTAGTTCTACGTTTGCTTCTCTCCTTGATTAGTTTCCATCCATTGCTTCTTGTTTTGTCTTTAGGTACTTTGAAGAACAGGTTGACCCTCTCTTCTCTGTGGCAACCCCTGAGATATTGGAACACTGCTGTCATGTCACCCCTAGATCTTCTCTTCATTAAACTAGACACACCCAATTCCAGCAACCATTCTTTATATGTTTTAGCCTCCAGTCCCCTAACAATCTTTGTTGCTTTTCTCTCCACTCTTTCTAGAGTCTCAACATCTTTTTTACATTGTGGCAACCAAAACTGGATGCAGTATTCCAAGTGTGGTCTTATAACGTGATCTTGATTCTATCCCTCTGTTGGTGCAGTTTAAAACGGTGTGTTTTTTGGCAGCTGCAGCACACTGCTGGCTCATATTTAAGTGATTGTCCACTAGACTCCAGGATCCCTCTCACAGTTACTACTATTGAGCCAAGTACCACCTCTACTATACCTGTGCATTTGGTTTTTCTTGCCTAAATGTAGAACCTTATTTTTTTCACCATTGAATTTCATTTTGTTAAATAGCGCCCAACATTCAAACTTCGTATTTTTTCAGGTATTTGAAAAATGCCACTATACAGTATTTCATTCCCACTCCCACCCATTGATCTTGAGAGAACATCTTAGTTCCTTCAATCTTTCTTTATAGCAGTGGTCCCCAATTTTTGGGGCACCAGGGATTGGTTCTATGAAGAACATTTTTTCCACAGACTGGGAAGGGGGCATGGTTTCATGTGCTATCTAGATCCTGCGCATGCGCAGATGAAGCTTCGCTCGCTTGTGCTGACTGGTTCCTAAATGGGCCGTGAACCGGTACAGTATTCAAGCAGTCTCACCACTGCTGATTAAGTTTAATGATTTCTCTTCAATAGAATTATGTTTGCAAGTACACTGATATTATGTATGAAAACACAGTTCATCTGAAGCATCTTGGAAAAGAGAATGGAGAAGACTCTAAATAGATGACTGTGAAGGAGCAGAAGATTATTAGCAGCAGGGAGGTATAACTAGTGTCATTAAAGTTTTCATGAAAAACATACTTAATTGGAAACTACATGTCCTCAGCATATTTAATAGCATGATTTGTTGTCAAGCGGTATCGGATTGTAAGCTCCACTGTTTCTTGCCTACTGAGAGATATTGGAATTTACAGTTTTATCTCACTCAGGAAACAACTGAGGAATAATCTACTTTAAAATATTTTAAATAAACAATCCACTAGTTTTTGAAACAATCTTAAGGCTGCAATCCTCTACACATCTACCTATAAAGTGAGTGAGTTATTTGTATTAAATACCTGCTGTAATTTGTGAAGGGGAAAGAGGCTTTCACGATCATTCAAAATACTGCATATCAGTTTTCCAGGCCGTTTATTTTAGCCCCTTCGTTTGTAGAAAAGCATCGTTAAGTGTATAATAAATAGAGATTTGGATTAAATGATACTCTCCAATCTTTCATTATTCTTCATTAATGCTTTTTCAATTACAAATGTACCTTCAAACAGTGCCATTACTTTAGTGGTTTTTTTTCCTTGCAGAATCAAAAAAGAGTAATATTAACCACCTTAGAGACCCGCCTCCCTCTTTTTTTTGTCTCAAACACCTGCAAAATAGAGGTTGTTCATGGAGTGGACTCTCTGATTATCTCTTCTTTCAGCTTCAGTCGAGCTAACATATTAAATAATGAATCTGATTTTTCAGTCAACCTAATCCTGTGCATTTCTCGAATATAAGTCCCACTGAGGCACAGTGAGGCGTGCGGGAAAGGAAGTGTACACAAATAGATTTATTGAAGCCTTTGCCATTTTTTCACCCCAACAGTTTTCTCCGAAGGCATAAAAAAAAGCAAACTTCCTTTTTTTTTTTAAAGGAAACAAGCAAACATGCCGACTAGTGTAAATATAGAAAATATATTCGCGGGCAGGCAAATGTAATCGAAGAGTGCGGCGCTTATAAATATAAATAAACCCACTGCAATGTTCTGTACACCTTCTTGAAAGGAAATCCATCAAACTCATACAGACTTTACAAGGCAAAGGGTGTCTCTTTACGTCTGTTCCACTCGGCGAGAAAAGAAGGGAATCAGCGTCTTTTGCCTGTTGCTAAACGAGTCTACTCAGAAGTAAAGCCCACCGGAGTCCTTAGAGGTCGGTAGGATTGCAAGCTTTAACAGCTCCTTTTTGCACGGCGTTTTTGCAGAGACGGATTTGTCCGACGGGGCTGCAGGCCGATTGCCGCCCAGTCGGAACGATCCCTGCCCGGACGGCCCCTGCTGACGGATCTCGCTCCGCAGGCTTGAAAAGCTGGGAGGGGACCTTGCAAGTGTCTCGCTCCGTTGCCTGGACGAAGCTTTTGCGTTCCTCCAGTCCCATTTTCCCCCTCTCCAAGGTTGAAATCTGACCCACCCACGCAAACCAGTGGCCTGGTTAGGATCTTTCGCTTTAGCCCCAATTACAGGTAGGGGTAAATGTCTATGTACAAACAAGAAGCTTGCTCATGTGACTGCTTTTTCTCATTTGGAAAGAATGATCTTCACGTGCAATGCAGTTTTATTTTTTTAAACACCCCCCCCCCCCCCGTATTGCCCGGGTCATTTTGCTCCAGCATGATTCCTTTCCTTGATGGCAGAAAGGCGTCGTTTCCTTCCATTAAATTATAATTTGAAAGCCGACAACCCGCAGGGCGCCACCTTGGGGAAGGTTGAACGCTGTTTCTGTACTGGAGGTCTCAGTTAAAAAAGAAAAATCCTTTTTTTTTTTAATTCTTTCTGGGCAGGCAACTCTGCTGCCCAATATTTCCTGTTGGTCTATATCAGGGGTAGGCAACCTCGGCTCTTTTATGACTCATGGACTTCAACTCCCAGAATTCCTGAGTCAGCTATGCTGACTCAGGAATTCTGGGAGTTGAAGTCCATGAGTCATAAAAGAGCCGAGGTTGCCAACCCCTGGTCTATATGTAGCGCTGAAGAGGGATGGAAACGGGATCCTCACGCCCATTTCTACTTCCGTACATAAATTTACGCATAGGTAGCCTGTGATTAAAAAGACCAGAGAGAAGCTGTGGGTCTTGGCAGAGGAAGGGAAGGAGGGTCTACCTTTAGTGGAGAAAAACATAGATACAACTTTCCATTGTAGGTGTTTCGCCATACTCCTTGGGCATTGCAAGGTGTCAAATCCTCTCAGGTTGTGGAGCTCAGAGAGGATTGGATTTATGCTTTTTATTGTCTGATAATCATAGGTATCCTCATATAAACCTAACCAATTATTATTATTACATTTGAAAAGCCGATGGGTGCTGTTCTGAATGTTCTAGGATGGCTTGTGTTTACTATGCTGTCCCCCGGTGAATGGCAAGCCTGCTTTGCCAACCCTAATTTTAATATTGTAACTTTTAATGCTCTGTGTCTTGAATGTTTTTAAAGGTTTTGATGGTTTTAAATGACTATTTTATGATGTTGGAAGCTGCTCAGATTGGCTTGATAGGGAGATGGGTGGCGTATAAATGTAATAAAAAATAATATTGAGAGATCCCTCTTTTTTAAGCGGTGGAAGGATTTGCCTCCAGAAATTGTGGGTGCTTTATCACTGGAGATTTTTTTTAAAAAAGATATTGGACAGCCATTTGTCGGAATAATATAGGGTCTTCTGCTTGGAAGATCTCCAAAATCCCTTCCAACTCTGTTATTCTGTATTCTAATTAGGAAGGGAAAAAATAGCATAACCAGGAAAGGCAGCTAGGTTCTGAATTGGGTCACTCATCTAGCAGCCAAGAGTGTCCAGGAATCTTTCAAGCTGGTTTAAATAATTTCCTAATACCCGTAGCTCCCAAGAGACTCTTCCTTAATGCTGTTTTTTTTTTACCTCAGCACAATTACCTCAGCAATGTGGTGAGTTTGCTCTCTGAGTCCCACAGAGAGAGAATAGCAATATTGAAGGAGAGCAGTAACTAGCAAGCTTTCTTTTTATGCTTGAACAGCCAGCTGACCCTTTTGCATATAAGTATTAGTCCTTTAGTGACCACAGTTAAGACCAGCAACTCAGTTTTTAAATGAAGTGGTTGTGAAATGAAATTGCAACTTTGTGTTTATGATCTTCAGCTTTCCTTTGCTCTACAGACTTGTGAAGGTTGTAAACATGTGGATTAATTGCAAAGTTAATTTTTTATCTGCTAATGGTCACTCTATTAGGCAGTCGCTTAATAAGGACTACTTTTATTAGACATAGAGTAGAAAATGGCAACAGATATATATTAACATGGAAACCCAACCACCATCACCCCTCCTTCTCCCCTGGGCAAGTGTTTCTCCCTATTCCTTTTGAGGCTCTGGCCTTAATTGTGAACAAAATAAAAGGTAATTCAGGAACAAACAAATGGGAGAAGGAAGTCTTCCTCCTTGTCTGGGAAGAAACAGCCTCTTCAGTATTTCCACATTAGGACAGATAATAAAATAACCTAAAAAGTTGGCTCAGGTTACTTGTAACTTCCATTTTTACAGAACTGCCTTGGGAATGATTCTAGTGAATATGGCACAGCATTAAAATACAGCAACACAGAACAAGACCCTGAACAGTTTACTGAGCAGGATAATGGCTCCTTTTTAGTGCCAAACCATCAGAACAGTAGCTTGTATTGGAAAGATGTCCTTGACATTTTAAACATGTTCTTTTTCTTTTTGGCTCAAGGGTTATCCTTCCAGTCCATTTTTTATTACTTTTTTTTTCTCACTGGAATTTCATGACCCCCTTGTGTAGTTTAACTTCCCAGCAACCTCCATCTTTTTTAAATTTAGTTTTCACCCTTTTATAATTCAAAAATAGAATCTAAGTCAGGAACTTGGAGAATTCCAAAAGTTTAGACCCTTTTTAGAACTAAAGGAAATGAACATTGCCCTATAAAACACCCAAAACAAAAACACCTGGAAACAGCCTTTTTATCACTTGATATGTGTTGATAGAGAATATTAAAGCAGTGTTATTTAACTTTATCCATTTTAATATGTGTGGATTTCAACTGAAGTTGATGTCCATACAACTTAAAAGTTGCTGAAGTTGAGAAACACTGTATTAGAGTATTAGATTCTCTGGCCTGGTTCCAGATTTGGGGGCTCTGAAAATAAATTGGAGGAATTTTCCTTGTGTATCTGGCAATAAACAATTTAAGATTAAACAGCCTGATAGGTTGTGTGATACTGGAGGGCTGTTAGATTTAAAATGGCAGCTATTCACAACTATTCAAAGGGCATGGCTACTGCATTAAGCCTTGGATATATAATGACACTGTTTTGAGAAACACAGCATGTTACTAGATAAAATAAAGATCTTAAGCTTGAATTCCTAACATGAACAATTTTTAAGTGTTGGAATACCTTCAGGCAGAAGACTGAATAATTTGAAAAGCTTTCTCTAAATGATCATGATATAGCATATCTGGTTTGAAAAGAAAAGAGTGTGTGTTATGTTGTAAATAACTCTGTAATTTATCAGAGACATTTGGATCTACAGTATATCCATCATCTAATGATGCTCTCTCTGCAGTCTTGCACCAATGTTTATATACAGAGAATTTGTATATAATAACCTTAAATGAAATATTTTATTTATGTATTTAGAATGTCCTCATATTTTCTTTCATTGGTTTCTAGTTTCTAAAACAGCAAGAAAAAAAATGATAAAACATTTTGTCCAAAGTAGAAATTTCTAAGTTTTCAAATTATTTTCAGCTTTTATTTGTAGCACTTTAATTTTGTAAGTTCTTTCACTGTAATGTGATAAATAGAAAGTAATTATAATTAGCTGCTCTTCGTATCTGACATAAAAATGTAATTAGATTAATTAAATTAAATTAAGATTAAATTAAATTAAATTAAGATTTAATTAAATTAAAGTTAGGTGTAACAGTTAAGGTGCTGGCCTACAAACCAGAAGATGATAAGTTCTAGGCCTCCCTTAGGTATGAAACCATTGAGTGACTTTGGGCAAGTTACTTTCTTTCAGCCCAAGCCATCTCACAGGGTGGTTGTTTTGTGGAAAATAGGAGGCAGGAATATTAGGTATTTTTGATGCCTTGAGATGACCTGGTTTTTTTTAAGTAGGATAGAACTGTAATAATAATAAAATGAATGTACGATCATTTTGGATAAAAAAATGGATGTAATTAGAGACATGAATGAGAGCATTTTGATTTGAATTTGATATCAATCCAGTCCTAATCATATTCATTAGCAGGTACATTTTACTGATTAGGATAAAAAGCCTAACTTTATACAGATAATTCCTTGATACAGTAATACTATTGTTATTTTCTAAAGTGTATAATTTACTTGAATGTAAAACTGATGATTCAGAAACTAGTCCAATAGTATAAATGTTTGACAAAAACAATTTTTAAAAATGTCATTTTATATTAATATAATTATTACTTATTCATATTTGGATTTATAGCTAATCTTAAACGTAATTCTTTAAAAGAGAGAATAAAAGCCATTATTATATAATATGCACATCGTTAAGATACATTACATTTTACTATATTATTTATGTTTTTATTTAGTACCAAAAAGGAAAGTACTATAAACCTAGGAGTGAATGAGATTCCAGGTCAGAACAGCCATTCAACAACCACTTGACTTCAAGGCTGCCAAGTGTTGTATTGTACCAAGCACCCATTAATTTGGAAAGGAGTGAGAAAAAAGCTAGATCTGAAACCCCTGAAGGTGTAATTGTCATTTTATCTGGCTGTGGATGATTGCTGTTGTATATGATTTACATTCTAGTCTACAATACTGACTCTAATTTGACCAAACCTAGCAGAGAGTCTACTGCCTAGTTAAGCCTAATAACCAAGTAAAATTGTGAAGTAGCAAGAGACCTCGGATTTATTGATGCGTTCTGATTGGGAAACCTTTCAGGCGATAGTTGTACCTCACTAGTGAGGACATTCAGAAGTAGGGGAGTTATCATTAAAGAGGCGCGATCTCAGATAGCCATTCACTGTAGTTCAGCACAGAAGGGCACCCAAAACAGGCCTTTGAAAGATGACATTAAATTCTGGTAGATTCCTTTAGAATGCTAATGCACTAATTTCTTGTGCCAGTTTTTAACATTACAGAACAGAGAACTTCCACATTTTGTTTTTGACAAATCAGCATGGAAGACTCTAGTTTAAAAACAGTTTTAGCTGCACCAGAAGAAACAGAAGAACCATATCCAAAGAAATTTAAAATTGATAGCAATCAAGTGATCTTTCAGAAGGGACAGCAGCAGTTATTTGAAGTATGCAGCAAAGATAAAAAATCAGCAAATAAATTTCTCTGTTTTCCTAAAATATTATGGAATTTTAGTCAGCATAATTTGGAGTTACAAGAGAAAAGCAGTACAAACCTAAAAACCAGTGTAAGACAACGTGCAAATTTCAAGATGTATATGAATTCCAATTTACAGTCCAGATTGTTAGAAAATATTCCATACATTGGAAAATGGTCTGCTAATAGTTGTACTACTCTTAGGAATGCTGCTTGCAAGTTAAAGAAAAATAATTCAGATTTTATAAAACTCGAATCTTTGGTCTCATATGCAAAAGAAAGTGAAACAGCAAAGACTGCTAGTATTGCAAAGGCATATGAATGGCCAACAAGAGATATAATTTTTTATATTATCTTGGCAGAAAAATGTATTACAAGAATAGAATCTTTATTTGGAGATGTGCCAGAATTTCAAAATAAAGAAAAGGGCCCAGGTTGTTGTCATGCATGTAAAATGTTACAGTCAGAAGAACATCTTATTTCAAAACCAGTTAGAAGTGATGAAAATAGTGATGAAGAAGTCTTAAAGTTCTATTTGCAATTTAAGAATTTTATGAATGGAAAAAAGTCAGACTTTGGATCTTTGAACTATAAGAATATTTTACATAAGAACAGCAATATTTTATCCTACAAAAAGCAAAAAAAAGTTTCTGGAAAGAAGAATTTCAGAAGAAACAAAATATTTCAGCACATGTATACATTTTATTCAAAAAAATGTGGAATAAATCTTAAATTAGCAAACGGTATTGCTTTTGAGCTGTTTTTACAAAGTAAAGGAACAGATTGTTTCAGCACTATAATAGAAAATGGTATTCCAGTACACAACTGCATAAGTCAAATTAATTACCAACAAACAGAAAAATCTAATGAAGAAGGCACAAAAGAATGGCTCTTATGTCCTACAGATATTAGGGAAGATAATATAGTTTCAATGCTTTACTATGGAAAAAAACAAACAACAAACCAAATAATACTTTCTAATAACCAAAATAGTGAAAGTAAAAATTTCAATATTTTAGGGGGAAAAAGCTTGAATATTCCTGAAAAAATCTACAATTTGGCAGATAGTTTTAGATTATTAAATTATTTAGATTATTTAATTCCAATCATTTTTAAAAAGTCAACAGCTAAAGATTTTAAACTTGAAATAGTTACAGTGGAACCATTTATACAAAAGAAAAATAGAAAAACTTGCCATCGAACCAGTGATTTTTCTTCTAAAAAATTTAAACATTATTTTGTTTTAAGAACACATAACAAAGGTGAAAAGAGAATATTTAGAATATTTAGCATTAACTGTGCAAATAATAACAAACATGTCCCAAAATATATAAAAACATGTAGTAAAGAAATAATGAAAAAAACACAATATAATAATCATAAGCATGGCCAAAATAATCCATGTGATTTTGTTGATAGAAAATCTCATCTTGATACATATAAGAAAATTTGCCTCAGTTCTTATTCAGAGGAAATAGAACACATTTCAGTCCTGGGAGATGTAATAATTACTGATGAAAAATACAGCAAACGATACATAACTGCTGATAAAGAATTTACTAGCAGTCATTCTGAAATGAAATTAACTTACATTTGTGCACCACTCAAGGTATATACAAATGATAATTGTCTTTTAAAACAAGATAGCAAAAGTAAGATGTCTCAATATTTCAAAGACAGGCAGTGGCTAAAACATAAAATTAGTGGTAATTTTTTCCCAATTTCCAAAAGACTTTTTAAACATTTTTCACATGTTAACCAATATTTTTCTCCCAACATGTTTCATAACCTTTGTCTAACCCAAAATATAGCGATCAGTGTAGAAGCAAAGCAGAGTAAAACTTCCCTGTATGGAAAAAGAGCAAAACCAAGGTGCTTTGAATTTGACAAACTTAAGAGTATTTTACAATACCAATATCAAACTACATGGATTTCAAACGTCTTTAAGGCACCCAAAGCTAAAGCAATAGAAAATATGAACTTTTTGGGTAATAACAATATTTTGTTCAGTAACACAATTTTGTCAGAAATACTATATATAAACCAAACTGCTGAGGAAGAAAATAAGACAAAACGTGCCATTGCTGAGAACAATGCAAACAAAAGAAATCAGCCTCAGAATTTATGTGAACTCTATTTCAAAGAGGAATGTGCAAAGTCTGTTAATTCTGTAGACAAATTAACAGCTTCATGTTCCACAAAACAAAAAGGTTTTGAAGGTTCAACAGAAAGGCATTTTTCTTCAGAAACTAACAGAAGAGATCAATTTGATTTAGTACTGGAAGAGCTTCGTATGTTCAATGAAATTAGTAAGGAAAACGAAAATAGCCAGTCACAAACAGGAATAAATATTCTTGAGAAAGAATCTCATGTACTAAATTGTTCTCACAACATACCAGATCAAGTTAGCAGAAATATTAATCAAAATCCCACCATTTCCACAACTGGTATTGCTATGAGTTATACTTCTGGGGTAAAGCAAAATAGCTATAAAAAAAGTTCATTTAAGCAGAACATACAATTTGGAGAGCAAGAGATACCCCACAACTCCAGTTCAAATCTAGCAGATGAAGAATTGTTCTGTTCATCTTCTGAAGGTAAGTAAATTATTTCCAAAATACACAAGTCAGATGATTTTATGTAATAGTACTGGTTTTCTATTGCATATGTTTGCACTATAAAAAAGATCACAGATTTCTTTCAAATCTAAATATTTGTTATAAATATACTTGTGAAGACGTTGGTAGTAGTAGCTTTAATTTTGGATGGCAATGGGTACTACTGTTGATTAGTAACAAAACCATTGGGACATTGAATGATGATAGTAACGTTTTCCACAAAGCAACACTATACTGGAAGCATTGTAAATATTAAAGTTGCATCTTCAATCAGCTGCATGATGCTGTTCAGATCACATTGGCAGAAAAAGAAAGAAAAGGGGATCCAGTGCAAACCATTATTATAAGCCATGCTTGGCACATTAATTTGTAGTAGCCAATCAGGTTTGGTAAAAGTTAATACATCAACACTGTAGTGGAAAAGTGTAATAAAGCATCAGGTATTTTTTTAGTGTAGTTGCAATATTTTAGATCAAATACATTAAGTATATAATATATAAAATCTACATTTTATATTTATTATATCAAGCTAGGAAATATTTTACTACATAGTGGCTACATTGTAGATCTACTGTGTAGAATATAGTGAAGTTCAAACTGATCTATTAATAGCTATAATGCTTATTGTGAATTTGTTTTTCAAATTTAAGAACGTGCTCATTGTAAACAATCTTTCTCTTGGAAACCTGCATTCGTATCTCAAACATTCATGAAAGAAGGAAGCTATAATTTAACAACAGAAAGAGGTAAGTTATGCCTTATAATAATTTAGCATTTAAAGGTTTTCACTTTTATATATTTATATTTTACTTTAATTTATGCAGTAAACATTCTTCAATTTATGTGAATTTGGGGTTGATTTGTTGGAGTTCCAAAGTGAGCTTTGAATTCAAACACTTTAATATGAATACCATTTGAACTAAAACAACATTTTACTAAAACTAAAAAAAATCAGTGTTTAAAAGAGGGTAAAAACATTTCTGAATCAAGTTCAAAACTTGTGATTTCATATACTGTCCTATCTAGTTTTCTTGTTTAAAACCCATGAATGGTTTGCTCTTACCTTCTTCTGAGATTGTAGGAGAAGAGCCATGTTAGTCTATGACAGCAAAAAATTAGGTATTTTGGTAGATTAATTAATTCTATTAAAAGGCATAAGCTTTTGTGAGTCAAGTTCACTTTATCAGATACATAGAATTGCTGGGCTGATATATAATTTAAACTGGATATCCAAAGGGGGATATAGCAGTTGTTGCCATATACTGCATTAAAGGAAGTGCATACAAATCTGTAGTTTGTGTCTGTAATCGGTAATCTGCGTTTATGTGTCTGTTTTGTAGTTTTACAATGATATCAAATGAGTGGACACGTTGTGTAGATAGATCTAGGTTGTGGTTGTTGTGGGGTAGAAGATATTGAACTCATGATAATCTTTGAAGAGATATTAACTTTGATGCATCCAGATTATGAAAATGCAATCAGTGAATCACAAGTAAAGGAGAGGTTTTAGGAGATAAGAGTTAAGAAAGCTTTGTTCTAGGTCAGTCATAAAGATGTTGATATATTGAGGAGCCATTTGTATATCCATGGATTTGCCACTGATTTGCAGGTACATATTATTGCAAAGATATTATGAGTACAAAGTTACAGTTTGGTGACAAAGTATGCCATTTGGAATTAGTATTTATGTTCTTGTTTGTTTGAAGCCCCTGTTTGTGGTGGATGTTGATACAGGCCCCAGCTCCCATGGTAGTTAAAATGATCTTGTTAGGGAGATTGCCCATGGAGTTCAATTTTCTTTTTTTTGTAATATATTTCATTGATTTTTTTAAACATAAATCACTTAATTGGTGAACAGTGTGTTGTCTGGGTTTACATTTGTTAAACAATAACTAACAATTGATTTCTATAATCCATAATCCACATAATGGTTTTAGTTGATTTCCTCTCTTCCCCAAAATGTCCTCTTTTGCAAACATTGAGTTAATACAGTTCTTATTGTTTTGATAGATAATTAAATATATAATTTTTCCCAATATTCCTAAAATTAATAATCACATCAACATAATACTTCTTTTCTATGCAATCATTCTGGTTGCCTTATCATAGATCCTGTTACAGTCCTTTTTAAAATTTGTTTCTCCCACAAAATTCAAAGTATTCTTTCTGGTTAAGATTTTCTCAAAAATGAATTACATTTAAAAATTTAAGTCTATTTTTTCCAAATGAACCATTTCAGCACTTTTACATTTCTTAAGGAATAGATAAAACAGTAAAAAAAGAAAGGAGAGCAAGAGTAAAGAAACATAAAAAATAATATACTACTTGAAATATATATCCCTCCTAAGCTAATATATATTTGTTTCCAATATTTCTTATTCTTTTTAACCATAATTAAAAATATGTTTAATCTTTAAATATTCCATTTAATACATCTAGTCCTCTTGTCCTTTAACCCTTATTCAAAACATTTTTATCCATTATAATGTTCTTAAATTCAATCACATTTAAATATCTAAAACATTTCCTTTATCTAAGCCATTTTAACTTTTTTATATTACTCATATCAAAAAATAGAATAAAAAAAGGGGGAAAAGCATACTAAATTATTTAGGGAATACATCCCTCTTGGAATGACATATGTATTCAAAATCTTTTCTATTTCTTTAATCATATTCAAAAACTAGTTCCTTTTTAAATATTCTCTCTGGTAAGTCCCTTCCAACTTTTTTATTTATATTATTATTATTATTATTATTATTATTATTATTATTATTATTATTATTATTATTATTATTATTATCATCATCATCATCATCATCATCATCATCATCATCATCATCATCATCATCATCATCATTATTATTATTATTATTATTATTATTATTATTATTATCATCTATTTTCTTGATTTCCACTTTAGTCTTTTTCCTTTGCCCAGTATCTTTTTTGATCAATGTGTTTTGCTGAGTTGAAAGTTCAATTTTCTTAGGAAGTTTGTGATCTCTTATGGAGCTGGGAGGACAGATTATATTGTCTATAATCCTGAGGTTTTTGGTGATTTCTCATCCAGCCCACTAACAGAACTAAAATTGTTTAGATTTTTTTTTCTTCAGATTAGTCAAAGTAGCTAGGTGGTGTCATGTTCTGTGAATGAAATGAAAAATAAGTTTACAAAAATGAGATTGGAGGAAAACTGAAATTAATCATTAACGGGTGGGCTTCGTATTAAAACTATCGATTTAAAATAATGTTCAAGAAAAGAATGTACAAGATCTTATGAAAAAAAGGTAACCCAGAAACGAGGAGTTCAAGTACGACTACATTATTTATCTGACTCAACATTAGTTATCGAAGGTAGAGAGTGATCTTGAGGAAGAGACACGTAGGCATGTCGATATATATTAATACATTTAAAAGGAAGATAAAAACTAATACAATATAAAGTGAGAAGAAGAAATCTAATAGAAAACTGCAAGAAAAGGGAAAAAAGTAAAAAAAAAAAACTAAAAGAAAGAAAAAAGGTAGAAAGAAGTAGGTTTACAGTAATTATATAATAAATTATAAATTTATCTCTTCCTCTATAGTTACAAGTCTTCTTTCTATAATCTACCCTGCCTAATCATAAAACCATAAATCATAAATTCGTATTTTCCATTTTACACAAAAAGTCCATAAGGGGTTTCCAGTCAGCAATAAACATAGCCATCTCAGCAAGTTCCATCTTCTTCACCAACCATTCCTCCATTGTGGATAGTTCCAAATCTTTCCATCTTTGTACATCTTTATCTTGCTGCAGTTATAATATACAGAAACAAAGTGCATGACTCTTTTTCCAACCATCCATCAATCCCAAAAGAAAACCTCTGGTTTCAATTGTATATTAATCTTTAAAATCCTCTGAATCACTGTGTATTTGAACCCAAAATTTTCTAGCCTTTTTACACATCCATTAAACATGATATTCCATCCTTCTTGTTCACATTCCCAAAATACGTTTGAAGTGCCTTTATATATTCTAGATAATTTTTTCTGATGTTATATACCAGTGATGGCGAACCTTTTAGAGACCGAGTGCCCAAACTGCAACCCAAAACCCACTTATGCATCGTCGGGTGCCGGGTGGGTGTGGCCCATTGGGTGGGCGTGGCCCAGTGAGTGGACGTGGCTGTGGTGGTAACGGCAGACTGGGTGGGACTAAAAAGTTCAATCAATCCATTCCAACTTTGCAAGATCTTTTTTTTTTCCGCGAGAAGTTGAAATTGATTGATTGAACCTTTTTTTGTGTGCACACAGCGGTGGAGGCCTAAAGCGAAAAGGTTTTATAAAACCCAGCTGAAGGCCTAGGACTGGGGCGACGGCGCGCGTGCCCACAGAGAAGGCTCTGAGTGCCGCCTCTGGCACCCGTGCCATAGGTTCGCCACCACTGTTATATACCAATGGTGCATCATATTATAAAAAGTTCTCTTTCAGACAATGAAGTACTATACATTTCAATACTTTCAACCACATATTTTCCCATTGTTCCATCTATATATTATAAATAAAATTTTTAGTCTACTTTATCATATTCTTTCACTTGTCAATAAAATGTCAATAAAAGTTTATACTTTTTAGCAATTACATGTTCATGATTTGTACATAATTCAGTTTCATACTCAGCTTTATGGTGTTCAAAACCATAACATCTTCTGTCTACTTTAAATCTTTCTAAAAACTCTGAAAAAGAAAACCATTGACAACACATCCACAGATCTCCTCTTGAGGATGGAAAGACCCTCCAGATCACATGCAGAGGACTGGAAAATAATGAAGGAGCAAAAAGACTTTCATTCATCTTGTTCATTCATTCATTTTATTACCTTTGTGCCAAAGCAAACACATAAAATATATAATTTTTATTCAGTGTTACTACTTATAAAGTGGCAAGTGGCATTGGCAAGCCAGGAAAACATTAAGCTTTTTTCTAGATAACTTTTACCTGCCATACTTGGATTTCTAATTACTCCCTTAAACTGGTTTTGGGTGGGGCGGGAAATATTTTGTCCAAGTGTAAAAACAACTTGAGGTATAAATTTAATGGAAAACAAGGAAAAATGTTTTAAAATTCTCCTTCTCCTTCACCCCAGTTGGCACTGATAGTTACAATTTCAGTACAGTGGAACCAGGATGTTTTTCTTAATTTGTGTACAAAATCATCCCCTCTCTCCTTTTTATGTTCTGGAACCAGCTGGATTGATAGTTGAGCCAAACGTGATAATAAAATGCAGGGAATAGTGTCTGACATATATAGCTCTAGCTTGACCTCTGTTCATTGCTCCCTAGCATGTTGTATGTGGCCTGACACAACCATCTAATTTTTTTCCTAAAGGCAACATNGTAATTGCCCACCCGAAGCATAATTTTGATAGCTAAATTTTATTACAAGTTCTTTTCTTACATGTTCTAGAATACTTTTTTTCCATTGGGTCTTTGCTCCTCAAGTTCATGCTGATGTAATAAATAGACTGAGTTGTAATCAATAGCTTCCATCTCTCACTAGAACTCCTTCTCTGTGCATCCGTACAGCTATATATAAGATACATTTAAAAGGAAGATAAAAACTAATACAATATAAAGTGAGAAGAAGAAATCTAATAGAAAACTGCAAGAAAAGGGAAAAAAGTAAAAAAAAAAAAAACTAAAAGAAAGAAAAAAGGTAGAAAGAAGTAGGTTTACAGTAATTATATAATAAATTATAAATTTATCTCTTCCTCTATAGTTACAAGTCTTCTTTCTATAATCTACCCTGCCTAATCATAAAACCATAAATCATAAATTCGTATTTTCCATTTTACACAAAAAGTCCATAAGGGGTTTCCAGTCAGCAATAAACATAGTCATCTCAGCAAGTTCCATCTTCTTCACCAACCATTCCTCCATTGTGGATAGTTCCAAATCTTTCCATCTTTGTGCATCTTTATCTTGCTGCAGTTATAATATACAGAAACAAAGTGCATGACTCTTTTTCCAACCATCCATCAATCCCAAAAGAAAACCTCTGGTTTCAATTGTATATTAATCTTTAAAATCCTCTGAATCACTGTGTATTTGAACATAAAATTTTCTAGCCTTTTTACACATCCATTAAACATGATATTCCATCCTTCTTTCAAAAATTTTTTTTTTATTATTTTCAACATAAGAAAAAAGCAAACACAAGTACATCACAATTGGAAAAAACCCCCTCCCCACCCCCCACCCGGACTTCCCAAACCTAATCCCAGGATACTATTCATCTAAAAGTAACCTTGTATTAATATCCCTAACTCCACACAGTATAATTCTACATAAATAGGTGAAATATAAGTATATATATATGAAAAAAAGAAAAAAAAATTTTTTTTATCTAAAAACCTAACCTATATTCAATCATTCTATGCTTATTTTGAATATAAACAATCCATCTTCTCCATATTGATAAAAATTGTTCATTTGAGTGGTCCTTCAAATAAGCCGAAATCTTTGCCATTTCAGCAAGATGCGAAACCTTCACTCTCCAATCCTCTATTGTAGGTAAAACTTGANTCTTTAATGCTGGCTTTAACATCAAAAGCAACTGTTGAGGCATAGCTAATCATACCATTAGCTAAAATTTAGATTAAAAAACCCCTGTCACTAAGGAAATAGCATTCTGCATAATTTAAATCTGAGCGAAGGCATATAGCTGATATAAAATATTTTTAATACACACAGCACTTAATCATGATGACGACCACTCTCAGCTGTAGCTTTTTCACCGGATGAAAAATAGCTGAACCTTTGGTGGCTTGATAACCAGAAAAATAGAAAAGTAGAACATTTTCTCCTAGGCGTTGGAAAAGCATACTGTGTCTTTTTATTACCTTGATTATCTCGAATTCCTTTGAAAACTTAAGCAGGGTTGGACCTGGGAAATAATGGGATTAACTAGGAAATCCAAACATCAGCCTAGAAGAGGAAAGTGACTACAGGCAGTCCCCGACTTACGACCACAATTCAGCCCAAAATTTCTGTTGCTCAGTGAGACATTAAGTGAATTTTTCCCCACTTTATGATTTTTCTTGCCACAGTTGTTAAGAAAATCACTGCGGTTGTTAAGTTAATAACATGATTGTTAAGTGAATCCCTGCATCTCCATTGACTTTGCTTGTCAGAAGGTCACAAAAGGTGACCACATTACCCTGGGTTGCTGCAACCATCATAAATATGAGTCAGTTGCCAAGAGGCTAAATTTTGATCACATGACCCTGGGGATGCTGCAGTGGTTGTAAGTGTGAAAAACAGTCATAAGTCACTTTCTTCAGTGCCATTGTAACTTCTAACTGTCACTAAACGGACTGTCAAGGACTACCTCTACTCGTTTCCATTTTATCAATAAAATACAAGGAGTTGTCCACGGTCATCTGGAATTGAGCATATCAAGAGAGAATTAGATCACACCAAAACAGAGAAAGCGGATTCTGTAGTACTCCACTTTTACTGTTTCTAAAAGATGAAATTTCATTTTTTTTTGTAAAGGAAAGCATTCCTATATGCGCCTCCATGTTCTAAATAATTTATCTGAAAAACGGTTACCACTGCGCTTGACTAGGAATGAGAATAGTTACTTCTCTCTTGTTTTCTGTTCAGGAGTGAAAGCATCAATATTTTCTTTGTTGTGGTTGTCGTTCTAGAAATTTATTTTGGGTTCTACAAGATTACCATCAAACTTATTTGATAAGAGATAATGCAAACGCACACTTATGATATGGTTTCAAGATGTTGTTTTTTTAAATATAGGAAACTGTTTACTCGGTGGAATTATAAGAATACAGCCTCTTAAAACATGTTGCGGTCCTTTAAGAGTTGGATTGTCAAGGAAAGCCAAACTCAAGCAGCTTCATCCATATTTAAAATAGTTCACTATCAACAGCATATTAAGCAAAGATTATTTTGTATTAAATGTTTAAAATAGTTATCACATTCATAATTAAAACATTTCATTAATATTGTAATATATAATGCGCTAGCCTATAAACTTACTGTGATTTTAAAATTAGCAACTGCTGATAAAAGTATTCTGTGAAATGTACTGTATGTACAATACTGTCATATGTAATAAAATTGAAATGCATAGAAATCTGAAATAACACCAATACTCTTAAGTGATTTTCATTTATTAAAGTATCTTATCAAAGTGTAAAATAGATGTATGTCATATCGTATAGCAGTTTAAAAAATATCTACCTATAGTCAAGTTGTATATCCATTTGAAAGCATTATGGAATCTTCTGAGCCATATTTATTTAATGGTATTTTTTAAGATAATATTCTTAATATTAAAATGGTTTTTCCTCCATGGAGGAAAATATTTAGTCTCATGTACAAGAGCTCACAGAACAATCTATGTAGTATCTATCTTATTTTTTTCATGCTCTAAGTCCAAAGTCTTAGACATGGATGGTTTTTATCCATTTTATCCATTTCCTCTGACATGTTGCTTATGTAATTTTGGAAATGTTTCTTTGCCAAACTTGAGTTAATGTTAATGTATCGCTAATACTAAAGTTCTATTTATATATATATATATTTCTACATTATTAGAGCTAATTGATAAAGCTCTTCAGGTTGGCTGAAATCCTATTCTGGCATTTATTAATTGAAAGCAAGAATTCATTTTAGCTATATTTTCCAACCATTCCCTTATTTTATAAGAATTAAAACATTTTTATGTTCAACTTTGTCAGTTTTGTGCTTTATTGTAATTTTTGATTATTTATTTTAGTGTTAATGATGTATGATAAAGGAGACCATGGGACAAAATGTTAACAGCATTGTTTTAATGCCTCAGTGCCTATATTAAGGATCACATGTTTATTTATGTGGTTCATTTTATTTAAATTATTAAATTAAAATTGTCAGAGGCAACAAAGAAATTAAACTCCAGTCAACATTTCCATAATATTTTATTCTTTTCACCTTTCCAGCTGCGGCAAATTCTATAAACTTAGTAGATAACTTCTTTCTAACTAAAAATTGTCTCCAAAATGTTCACTTTTTTGATTAATAATCCCACAAGTCAGATCTGTAAAATTAGTTCTATGACCTAAAACAGCTGGACCTAAATAAATAAAAATATATTTAGTAGATATGAATGAGAGAGTTAGTTGTTTAACTAAAGTTATTTATGTAATATCACAAATTAATACCTGTATGTTCTGAAGTAACGCATACTAAAACTTACTGAGAGCTAAATGATGCATATTTATTTGAAAGAAATAAACTGTATTCAACTTGCTTCAGGTTTTTCCTTTAACTATAGAAAAATAATAATCAAAACATGTGTAGTTAATAGAAAACTTGTGAGTTAAATAAATACCTGCATTAAACTCTGTAAGATGTTCGTGTGATTTCTGAATTATGATCATTCAACATAAAACTTTTAGTGTTCCAAAATAACCTTTGTAAGATTTGAATTAGTTATCACATTAATTTGATCTTGAATGAAACTATATACTGAAATACAGTTACAAGTTCTCATTATAGATATTTGTTGTGCAGTGTTTAACAATTTTGAAATATATTATTCATTGTTCTTCAGATAACTGCCTCACCTCTGAAAATGAGGTCACTAAGTAGAGTAGTTTATTACGAAAGTGAAAATTAAATAAATCATTTGAAAAAGAAAAACAATTCTCTTCATCTTGCCTCTTAAAAAAGTATTTTATTAATAGATGCTTAAAATTATATGCTTCCTTTTAATTGCATATGACCAATATTAGTTAGAAAATTGGATTAGTCAATATCATACCAGCTGCATTAGACAAATGTGATAATAGGCTATTTTTGAATTACTGGACCTTGGCAGTACGGTTCCTTTCAGTCTGAATAGAATTACCATAACAACATTCTCTTTGAAGCAGAAGAATAAAACTGTCCCCTAAAATCCTTGTGCACATAGTATTCTATTATAGCTCATGTTTCCCCATGAAATCTTTTGCCAAAAAGCTCTGGGTGTAGACTTAGAGCATCAATAAGAGAAGAACACAGAACATATAGACTTATGGAGAATGCCTTCTTTCACCCATTTCTAATGAGAAATAAACTTTAGCAAATATGTTCCTTTCAAGAATTCCTGAACTGTCTTGCTGATAACTTTCTTTCTGAGACAATGAGGAAGTAGCTGCTATTCTTGATTTGATATGAGCCAATGGGGAAGACTTAGTTGTAGAGTAGAGTAGGAATAGTAGGGGAAGTGACTATGCACATGAGAAAAAAAGTGAAAAAAAGATGTGTTGGTTATTTATCTATATAAATAAAAATGTAAAGGTTCGTTTGTTCAAAATCTTAAATCTCCGAAAGTTGTTCACCGATTGCTTTGAAATTTTGACACAACGTTGCATTCGAATACGCGCGTATTTTTATATACCTATATTATATAGATGTCACACCCGTGACAGGTAAAAACATGCTTTTTTTTGAAAAACTGTTGAATGCTTTGAAATTGCCATTGAACATGCAATTCATTGAAACTCCCACGTGCAACATTTCCAAAGCATCCGGCATGAGAAAACTATTGCAAAAATGCAAGCTTATTGTTTGAGATGAATGCACAATGGCGCATTGAGACTGAGCCACAGCAACGCGTGGCCGGGTACAGCTAGTTTTAAATAAAACTGAATCTGAGCACAGTCAACACATAATCTTTTAAACACGGGTTTTAATGAACAATGATAACCAGACTTATCTGTTAGATGTACTGTATATCCTAGCTTTTCTCCAAGAACTCAAGGTAAGTACTGCATGCGCAGTATTTCTTCCCCCACTTTTTCCAACAAGAACTTTGTCAGGGCTGAAGATAAAGTTGAACCAGGTTTTTTTCCTAGATCAGCAGTACTCATTCCAAGTCATGAGCCCCTTGTAGGGAAAGGAACACAGGATTTTGGGAATTCTTAAATAAGAAGATACCAAAGGGACAACTACAAACAATTCCATATGGAGGCCTGCTGATTAAGCGACACAAAAAGCTTAATGAAGAATTAGAAATCTGAAAGTCACAGAAGATGCATAAAGAAAATAGTTCATGTCATCAAAGAAGAATATGGACAGTTTGCCCAGCACTGTTCAAATGAGTAGAGATTGGTGAAGTACAATATTCTACACACAGTTAAAAAAAAGGGCTTCTTTTTGCTACATTAAAGGAAAAGATAAGAATTGGTATAGTATCTTCTCAATGAAGAAGCAAAATACAAAAAGACTAGGCTTGATTCAGTTTTCAACAAGGAGGTATGGTTTCTAGGAAATGGCAAAGGAGGAAGAGACACAATCTTTCGCTCTGAAAAGGTTTCAATCTCCAGAGCCAGCTGAATTGCCTTTTACGGTACGGAGTAGACTTAAGTGATGGTCTGACCCATAGTTTCCAGTTGATAGAAAGTAAAAGTTCCATTTTATTCTGCTTTGGTCAGACTTTTTTTTTTTTACAATATTTTGCCCAACTCTGGGCACCATACTTTTAAGGATCCAGAGGAGGGTAAATGAGTTAACTTTCACAGGGAAAAATTGAAGACTTAAGAATTATTATTAAATAAAGGCAAAACAATATCAGACAACGGCTGTTTTGGAAGGCTAAATAATATTGCCACTGTGATATCATTATATGATTTCCTCTTTGTGAGTAGAAACATTAAATGTTTATACTGAATGTATGTCATTTTTTGACTAAAGTAAGAACATCATGGGAATTGTAGGTACAATTGCTTAAAAAATGCCCAATTTTAGAGACTGAAGTGATGATACTGCTGGCAAAGTAACTTTTCAACTGGTCCTTGCACGTGCCACTGTTGCAGTGTCCCCCCCAGTGCATGATTGAGATTCAGGTGTTTTGTAAAACTGACAGGTGTTTACAACCATCATAGCATCCTGCAATCACATTATCACCATTGGCACACTTGACAGCTAGTTTCCAACAAGAAGAGTCACTGGAGAAGCTGGCAGTAAAATTGCAGGTTGTAGTCATGTGATGGCTCACTTAATGAACCCAGCTAAGTCATTTAATGAACACGGTGGAAATTAGGTAAGCCCATTGCTATCATGCGATGTCTTGCTTAATTACTATATTGCTTAGCAAAGGACATGCCAATTCCAGTTGTGGTAGTTAAGCAAAGACTACCTGTAGTCAAAAAATTGTTTAAGGGGAGGGCTCCATTTGTGTTCAAGTGCAGTTAAAATTGTTCTGGCTGTTTCCATTCTGGGATAATAAATGTTCAATAACTAATCTGGCCCAGATGCACTAAATTGATAAACAGTCCTTCACAAACCGACATAGAAAAGAGTATAGATCTCTAGTATCAGCAGTAAACATTTTGAAGTCTTTACTTTCTTACATTGATTCATTTTTGTGGTATCAAATCTGAGATGGCCGTATAATGCGATTGATTTGTTTCCTACTGAAGCTAGAGATGTAATATGAAGCTTTTCTGAAATCAACAAAAATATAATTTCAGACTAGCCTAAACCACCCAGCTGTTTCATTCTCCTACCCCAAATTGCTACAGCACTTTTACTATATGCATTATAGAACTACACTTTTACTCATACACATATCATATGCTTCATGGTGCTTGCCATTCTTTAATCTACTAGAACAGGGGTATCAAACTGGCCCGCGGGCTGGATGCCTCATACGGAAGCCACCCACCCCAGCTCTGGCAAGGGGGAAAAAGGTGCGACACGTCAAGTGACACGGCGAGTTTGACACCCTTGTACTAGAAGCTGCTACCTCTTAATTTATGTCCCAATGAGCTAGCTGCCTCATGAAAACAATGTCTTCACCCCATAGTGATTATAACTCAGATAATAAAGGTGCCATAAACCAGGGGTGTCAAACTGCCAGTCCGCGGGGCGGATGCGTCATGCCAAAACCGCGCCCACCCCATTGCCGGCAATGGAAAAAAAGTTGCAATACGTCGTGACATATCATGTGACGTTGTGAGTTTGATACCCCGGCCATAAACCAACATTTTGAAATGGACCATTTTCTATAGTTGATATCCTGGTGATACTGCACTCCCTATAGCCAGAACTGAGCTTCTTTTATGTTTCCTGGGAATGGTGGAGTCAGGTGATGTTTTGGGTCTTGCAGGTTCAACTATCACACATCTACTGTTTAATAAAATAAAATGAAGCCATTCAAAGGCTAATTTTAAAGGATTTTTTTCCAAGCCAGGTAAATCAATATCAGTGATAGATTTTTAACACCCCCCTACGGAGACTATTTGAGGACTGGAACATGGTGATGTTATTCTACAGTTCACAGGGTGTTATTCTTTTCATTCTGTTAAAATTGCTTTTTCTCTAAAACAAGGAAATTACAAGTCCATTCCTTGTTTTTTGCTTCCTAGCTCCGGTAAGATAGAAAAAGAACTTTGGTCAAATCCAAAATAAATCTCCCAGCTGCCACTATTATGCTTTATACTTGTTTGATTGATTTTAGTTTTGATGGAGCCAACAAATGTGCAACATTATACTGTATTGTTAAATTGTTAGGGTAACCAGAGATTTGATTTGGTTTGTTCCAGTTCTTTTTATTTATATGATTCTTTAGAGGTTAATTCTTGTGCATTACTTACAGTCATAAGACTGGGGTGATATAAAAATTCTAAAGCTAAATAAACAATATTATGATAAGGGGTAGAAAAACCTTGTTGTGAGGTTTTTAGATTAAATTTTGGGTTGCCTTCCTAAGTACAAAAATTACATACCTGAAGATCTTAGTTTCATATGGAATGATATACTGGACCTATAATTGCTAATCAAAACAGTCATATCAACATAAATTAAATGTAATAATGCTTATATTTTAAACATCTGGTTTTAAATACTGTTTTAAGAGTAATTGTATTTTATATTTATGTATACAAATTTGTATGAATATGCCTAAGATAAAATATTGACAATAAAACAAGATGCTTATGTCCCATCTCACATGCAAATGATTAAATAGAATTGTCAAAATGTTATGAATAATTCAATTATGTAAAGTAAATATTTTTATAAACCACAGAGATATATTAACTTTCCTATTTGTCATCTCAAACAAAAAACATTTTATTGATATTAAAATTAAACCATATATTGGCCACTAGAATGTAAAGTTTACATACTAGGAAGGAAATCCTAAAAATAATCTGGCAAAATAAGGAGTACAATGACAGGAGATTTTTGCACAGCAAGTTATCCCTGGTTTTCCATTTTTCTTTTCAGAGATTTCTTGGAAATTTACAAAACAGTGTATAGAAGCGTTTTATAATATTGACTAACAAGGCCATGTTTATTGGGTTTCTTTAGGGATTTTAAAAAACAGAAAATCATAGTTTCCATTAAGCAGGAAGTATCTTGTCATAGGTTTCATATCCACTATTGCTTTCTTCTGCCATGTGTTATATTGTAATGTTTGGATTAGTAGTAATCAGAATAGGGTTTGGCAGAACTGATATTTGGTTTGAAGATGCATAACTTCCTGTTGTATCACTTTAACAAACACTGTAATGGAACAAATTGACTTCCACAAACAATATTGCTCTGGTCATATTTTGCTGGCATTATTTACTAAAATATTCTCTACATAAATGTTGTTTATACAAATGTCTTTCCATAACAAGAGATACAGGATTTACTAACTAGAACATGATTTCATTTCAATTTATTTTCCAGTTTGGGTTAAAGGTTTTAGTGCCCATTCAACATGTCTGAAATATGATATTCTCACACAGGATTATAATGCTTGTAAATTTCATGCTTTTTTTTAAACCAAGTGTCAATATCCTCTGAGAGACAGTGGGAAGCACAGAAGTTAGATTTATGGATCAGAACTTATTTTCAGATGCCAAATTGAATTGATCAAGGATGCATTGGGCAACTTTCCAGCTTGGAAACTGCACCAATTGTTTGATTAATACATATCTTTACTAGAGCCCATTCATGCTTTCACATCAGAAACTACAGTGTTTGCTTAGATATGCTGATAATGATTATTAAAACATTTCCCAGAAGTACAAATGCAACATAGTAAGTTAAATATTGCCAATTATAGCAGTACATCATTATCATAGGGTTTTTGTATTTTTATCACTATTCTAAAAACAAAAACAAAAGCAATTTTTCTTCTATCCCTCTCCAATTAATATAGATATTACATTTATTTTCTACTAGACGGATGCTTGTTACTATTAATTCATTAGAAGGTCTCTCTTCTAGTAAAATACAAGCACGACTGAACATCGTGATTAAAAATTTTACGTCTTATATATTTACATGATGAAATTAAAAAAAACCCTTTTCAGATAAAGCCAGAAGTAGATTATGAAGAAACTTGCTGTTCATACTGAAAAACTAACACCCAAACTGAACAGCGTTAAGAAGAAAACCTGTGTTGGCAAAGTATACTGATTGAAATGTATGGAACTGTTCAGTGGTTGGATTCAGCTGGTTCGCACCACTTCGGCAGAACTGGTAGCTAATTTTTTGTTGCCCAGGCCCAGAATGGACTTCCGGAAGCGGCATCCACACAGAGAACCGGTTGTTCACATATCTGAATCCCACCACTGGAACTGTTAGACTTCTATCATTAGTAGATCAAGAGAAAGTTTGATAATGGTAAAAAAGTTGAGAGCTGCTGGAAGGTATTTCAGTGATATCTAGAAAATAGCTAAATATTCTCCTAAAGAAATAGCAGTAAAAGTATGGAAATTGGGCAAGCACTTTAATGTCTGCATTGGAACTTTTAATATATAATTTCACTTTTGTGCTCGCTTCGGCAGCACATATACTAAAAATTGGAACGATACAGAGAAGATTAGCATGGCCCCTGCGCAAGGATGACACGCAAATTCGTGAAGCGTTCCATATTTTTATTTATATATATATTTATATATATATTTATATATATTTATATATATATATATATATATATATATATATATATATATTCACTTTTAAAGCTTCTTCAGAGGCAGATTGTGGAATATGCTGCAGTCATTCCTGCGTGAATATTTTTTTTTGATTATCAGCTTTTATTTTGCTTAGAAGTGACAGTCCAGGCAAGTGGAGAATAGGGAGTGAAATATTCACTGTCTTTAAAATTGTGAGAACTGCCTGCCAATACCATGGAAAGATAATCAGCAATGTGAAGCAGAGTGCTTCTTTCCATTGCTTTTTCCTCAAGAAACAGCAGGGAAGATTATCCTAAGCACTTTTGTAAATGAAATGTGATTTTGCACAAAAAGGTCAATTGTATTTTGGCAAAAATCTTGCACTACAATTTTAACGCCGAAAAACAAAAACAAAAAGTCAGCACAGCGGTATTTTGGTTCTGAGAAACTGTATTTGGGAATGTTGTTAAAATAACAACAACAACAACAAATTGGTGATTGGGAGCAGATCGCTGATATAAATGATAAATCTTAAAATGGTGATTAGGTTATTGGACATCACTATTTTAAAGAATATGCTTTATTTGAAAGGGGATATGTGCCCATGAGATCAATAAAGACATATTTGGCAATTTTAGCAAAACACAGGAGGTAATTTCTCAATTTGTCTATGGAGATTCTCATCTAGCTTCTTCAATGAGAAATGAAACATCTTCAAGGAAAAAAACAAAAAGAAAGCCCAGTTCCCTTTTGAAAAAGCACCTTTGGGATAATATCTCAATTTTTAAATACAAGTTGTTCATGATTTACTATAAAGCATTGGGTGGTATAAAGCCCACCATGCAGAGAAGTGGCAGACAGAAGGAAACGTGAGATGTGAGATAGAGGAACAAACTGCCAATAAAAAAGAAACTCTTGTCAGTCTGTAGAAAGAGGATTCATATTAGCACCCAATATATAGACATTTTAAGATTAATCTGATTGAGCTTTATATTCCATTAGAAAAGTATGAATAATCCTCATCTGGAAAGGGTTCTAAATGTGTATGAGATATTAATTCATACATATTATTTTCATTTTCTCACATATCATACTGTCCATATACAAATCTAAGTAAATGCTCAAGGATTCATTCTACCCAGTAGAAATGATTATGAGTATTTCATATAATTCCATTAATATGTATGCTTGGATTTTAAGCTTGAGAGAAAAGAATATGTTTAGAAATGTGTGGAGTAGTGATGAATTAAAAAAAAAATTCATTTTTGTTTGAATCCTATAATCCCAATGAGGAATCAGTTGTCCTCACCAGAAACTATCAATAACACTGAATTTCTAAAATCAGATGGTTTCTATTGGGATTTAGGGTGCCTAATTGTAGAGTGGATTGTGGTTACCATTCTTTATATCCATTATCCTTTCTCTGTGCATCTGACTGACAAACACAACATGGCGAATTGCAAGGCTTATTCAGATCAAATAGTAAAACAAATACAGAACTAAATAGAATAGATTTTCCATTAAAAACAGCTCATCCATTCAAATTTCCCTTACTTTCCTAACACTGACAGAGTTTGACTCTTCAAACTCTCTGTTTTTTAAGGAAAAGGTAAATTAATATAAATGGCAACCACTTTCCTTCTGAAAACTACTTAGAAGTTTTCTTTCCCTGCTTCTTCCATTAAGCAGAATTCTTCCGCTGATAATAGTCTAAAAGTGGCTTTCTATAGTCTTTAAATGTAAACTATTGGTTTTAGCAAACAAAGCAATCTTGTTCATGAACAAAGCAATTTTCTCTGCATGATGTAACAGATTTTGTTCTTTCTGTTCCTAAATATGAAATAACATGGCAGTTATACTATGTAGATATTGTGATAATTTTCAGGAAAATATATCCCATAGCTGCAAGAACAGGATCATTTGTTCTGTGATAGCACCTTTCCTTCTTAGTTAGGAATTCAGTCACCAGTTTTGCTATTAGAAGGAGCTAACAATGAACAATCAGAGATTACCAGGCAGGAGGTCCTGGAATGAAATGAGAAATAGGAACCAAGATAAACACCACACAGAACCCCTCTCTGAGAAGATGGGCAGTTAAGAAATCTATATAAATAAAAATGTAAATGTTCGTTTGTTCAAAATCTTAAATCTCCGAAAGTTCTTCACCAATTGCTTTGAAATTTTGACACAACGTTGCATTCAAATACACGTGTGTTTTTATATATCTATATTATATAAATGTCACACCTGTGACAGGTAAAACATGATTTTTTTGAAAAACAGCGCCATCTGTTGGACGTAAAAGCAACACACGCTTTTACCAGACTGAGCCACAGCAACGCGTGGCCGGGTACAGCTAGTAGGAAATATAAATGAATAATAAACAAATAAAGCAAGTTGAATCCTAAAACTTCATTTCTGATAATGCAAATATACTTTTACTAGTTTTAGTTCAGATCAGTTGACAATCACCTTGCTCATCTGTTAAATTAGTTAGGAACATTTTTTGATCTTTTGATATATCCACATTCCAATAAAAGCTGGACATGTCCTGCTCCTTTTTAGTGTTTATTGCAACACGATGTTTCCTAACAGCTTCAACCACATTCATCTAAAAAGACTTAATTCAGTGCAGGTGCTAATGAACATGGTAGGTAGAAGCTGGATGAGTAGGAAGCATCTACAGAATAGTTTCGGTTAAATCAGATGTTCCAGCACTGATGTGTTGCCAGCTAAAAGTTTTATGTTCCTTTCTTAAGAAATTGCCTCCTGTGATGGATCTGAAATAACTTCAAATTTGTCCTTGAAAGAACATATCTCCATAAAATTTGTGAATAGACTGTTATCAATCAAGGCCAAAATCTACTTTACTCCTTACTTGTGCTTAGTAGAGAACACACTGTTCCAAGAAAAGAAAGTACGAGAACAATTTGGAAATAAACCTCCGTTTGGTTATTAATGACAGACACTCGCCGATACGGAACATTTATTATACACATTAGAAAACTACAACATTACATTACTTTTTGACATAATTGCCATTCAAATTGAAGCACTTGTCATAACATCTTACAAGGTTTAAAATTCCTTAATAGTAGTTGCTCGGTGCCAAATCTGGGCTATGGGGGGGGTGTGTGATCAAAAACATCCCAACAGAACTGCTTCAAAAGTTCTTGGGTGCATCTAGCGGTGTGCGGGTGAGCATTATTGTGAACCAACACCACACCAGAAGTCAGCATCCCCTGACGCTTGTTATGGATGGCTTGTCTGAGTTTTCGTAACGTTTCACAGTAGATTTCTGAATTGATGGTCGAACCATGCTCCATGAATTTCACTAGCAGTACTCCTTTGGCATCTTCACATTTGGTGGGATTTTCTATGGCACCACTTCCGGTGTGGTGTTGGGATGTTTTTGATCACCCCCCATAGCCCAGATTTGGCGCCGAGCGACTACTACTAAGGAATTTCAAAACCTTGTAAGACATTATGACAAGTGCCTCAATTTGAATGGCGATTATGTTGAAAAGTAATGTAATGTTGTAGTTTTCTAATGTGCATAATAAAAGTTCTGTATCTGCAAATGTCTGTCATTGATAACCAAATGGAGGTTTATTTCCTAATGCCCTCGTATTTTGTCAGTCCTTTCTCATTATCAAGCTTCCTACTGAAGTTGCTTTTAAATAGCACAGATCTCACACAATTCTCATATTTTGTGAGGTTTTAGCAATCTCACCTCAAGATACTGGAAGATATCTTATGGGAATGCTAAAAGCTCTTGAGATTGGCAAAAACATCATAGTTTTGCAATCAATACATTCATGCACATGGGTGTGTTCCTATTTCCATTTATTGTTAGAGCTTATGTTTAGGATGCAGGTGATATCCACAGATATTGCCAACCTCTGTTCTAAGAAAATTAATTCAGCATTTTTGTATTTTTAATTCTGTTTTGTTTCATGACTTTTCCAAACTTGCAGCTATTAAGCAAGTGTTTTCATTGTTATACTTTTTTTACTTGTTATGCTTTTCACACTCTTTCAAGATTCCTTATCAGAATAGATTAGAAACAAATGCATAAAGGTGAATTTTTCAGTGTAAATTGAATTTCTTTTGTGAAGAAAAAATTGTATAACTTGTCCCTGCTTTACTTTTATTTAGTTGATACAAAAATATGCACTTTTTGCTGGCAACTATCAGCACAAAGCTAACCCCAATATATAATAAGAGATCAAGGAAAACCTCAGCTCCATTGAAAGCAATATCGTTGCATTTATTTCTTGGGCAATCAAGAAGCAAAGCACTACCAAAATAGAAATCATGAGCTGTTTTTTTTCCTATGTGCTCATGAGCTCATAGCTTCGCAAATTATTTCTGGAAGATCCCACATAATCAGATGTATGCCTCATCATGGATTCACTAAGCAACCCTTTCCCACCATCTTTCAGTTGCCTGGATTGTGCAATTTGTTCTTCCTTTTGTGTTCCTTTTCTACATTATCATAAGACAAGGAATTAATACACATCAGCTGCATGTGCTCCAAAGACTGCCACTGACTAATGGATTTAACTACCCAGAACAATATTGGGAAGGCTAGCTAGAAGAGGGTGAGATAAAAGCAGTTGGGCAGGAAAATGTAAAGGTAATATAGCCTAACTCTAGAACAGGGATAGGCAACCTGATGTTTTGAGGATGTTTTTGACTCCAACTCCTATAATCCTTTGCTATTGCCCTGCCAGGTGAAATTAATGGGTGTCTAATGTCCCCCCAAGTTCTCATCGTCTCTCTCTCTCTCTCTCTCTCTCTCTCTCTCTCTCTCTCTCTCTCTCTCTCTCTCTCTCTCTCTCTCTCTGTGTGTGTGTGTGTGTGTGTGTGTGTGTGTATGTGCTGTTCCTGGGAGGGACAAATGAAGAATGTTGGGAGTGTATGCCAAGCGTATGTATACCCAGCAAACTAATCTAAGGCGCGAAGCTCATTCCAGATGCCCAACTAAAGCAAGTGGGCATGTATTTTGGGCATCAGCAATATAGGAAGACACTGAAGACAGTGGCAATGGCAAAGCTATCAATTCATACTGTATGGGAGAAAGCAATGGTAAACCATGCCTCTATTTTTTTTTACCACATGGATAATATATTAAGGGAGGCTGGATTGGAAGAAGGTGAGCAGAGTTTTAAATTGGAGGGGGAAAAACATTAATCTACAGTGCTGATAACACTACCCTGACAGCCAAAAATGCAAAGGATCTGCAAGCCCTACTACTAAAAGTCAAAGCACATTGGAAAAAATGGGACTAAAATGAAATATAAAGAATACCACAGTAGAACAGCCAGCCTTCAAATTGATATTGAAGATATCAAAGTGGTGGATATGTTCGGCCTTTTAGCATCAACCATCAAGAACAGTAAAGGAACAAGCCGTCAATAAATATACCGCAGGCTAGCATTTGGTAAAGTTGCCACCAAGGCCTTTGGTAAGAGACTCAAATGCTATGATTTGTCAATATCTTCAAATATCAGAATCCTATAAGCCATGGTATTTCTTGGGACACTTTATGGAAATGAAAGTTGATACAGAAACACATCACCATCCCACTGAAATCTTGGAAATGCTTGTAATAATAGATTGGCAATTCTTTTTCAAACTGAATATTCTTCTCATTGTGAGGAATCGGCATCCTTTATAGATGATAAGGACAACTGCCAGACAATCAGAAAACAACAGATGATCTGATAAAAATGAACCTTATATTTGACTCTCTAACCTAATACTACTGAAAATGGCTCACAATTGATTTCTAGCCTCTGGAGCGTATTCCTCAGCCCTCTGTGGAGATACCAGGGATTCAGTTGAGATTTTCTAAATGCAAAGCTATTCCTCTATCAATTAGACATAGCACATCTTTAGGGTATCTCCACATATGTTTGCATGATCCAGAATCAGTTCCACATCTTGTGATCTCATGTTTACATCCATGTTGGGCAGCTGAGACATTACGAGCTCAATCACATCTTGCTTAAGATTGCTGCAAAATTAGCATGAATTATTTCTGATACTCCTCTAGAAGTATTTCTACTTCAGTTGAAACTTCTTCAAAGAGAAAGATGGCTAAGTGGCTTTTCAGGTGCTCTTCATAAGAACAACTAGCGGGATTTGTTTTCAAAAACCCAGATAAAGAAGCACTGCATGAAGCAAGAATATGCAAATAGTCTATTTGGCTTCTCTTACAGTGCAGTAGAATGAGCAACTGTAATTGTTGTTGCTGCTGCTGCTGCTGCTGCTGCTGCTGCTGCTGTTGTTGTGGGACTTGCAGCAGCTTCGGGCAAGGCAATTACTTTTACTCCTTGTTCTCAGTTTGTGAAGATCAGCAGAAGTTAAAGTTGTGCGAGATCTTCAAACTGTTTTTGAAGGTTTGGGGAATGAAAATGATGGAGTTGTAGAAGGGATTTCATTCATGGTACAAATTATGACCCTAGCAGCAGTGGTGATGAACTAATTCGTGAACTAATTATAACTACAAATACTCATTATGACAATTTATGAGGAAAGAAAAGCCAATTTAGAAAGGTAAACAAGAAATCTACTCTTTGAATGTTCTGTAATGAATTTGATCCATCACAATTGGTGTGAAATTAAGTGAATAGCTTTCACTTAATTCAGTCTTAATAGTAAGCAGAATGAATCAGCCAGGCTGCTGAATGACTGTCCCCTCACAAGGCCGATATTTATTTGTAATATCTATACAAGTATGTTTGGCTTTGCAACTGAAAACAAGAAGATGTGTTAGGGGATATGTAGATGAATAACCACATGGCTGCAGCAATGATACTTTCTTGCTTCATAAATCCTCAATGGCAGCCATTTCCTCTCCTTCTATTTCACCCCTCAATGCTTTGCAAATGTGTTGTTCCAGAGTTCCCAGGATGCCTAGCCAAAGGGAATATGGTATACCCAATGTAACCAGAGGGAAGATTGAGCTGTAAGTTCCCTTTGAGGGTTTTTTGGGGGTTGTCTTTTTTTTTTTGCTAAACATGAATCTAATTGCTATTTGCTATGACATGATTGCTTACACATTACTTAATTAATAACGGAGAGGAAGAAGCTTCTTAAGAACCAAGTCTATTCATGGCTACTGCCTGGACTGAATGCATTGCAATGTATCTTTGAACTATCTCTTGATTTTCTGTTCCCAACAATCAGCAATGCCTTTTATTCTCTGCTCCATTGTGCTATATATTTAATGGTTTCTCATCTCTCAAATAATTTGGTGTCTATTTGATGAAGCATATCCAAGAAAATATGAAGGCATGAGTGATATAATAAATGTGAAGAATATAAATGCAGCAATAATTCTAACAACATACAGTAGAAAGACACTGGGCTTTTTCAGCCAGATGTTTCATTAATATACAACGACAATGGTAACTTCATGGATTTTAAAGCAAAACCATGGTTATTGTATGATGGGAGAGTAATTGGTTTCTCTGCTGTTTGCTAAAAAATGAAGTTTGCATAAAATGGAAAGGGCATAACATTTTCTCATAACCCATTCTAATACTACTGTGAGAAAAAAAATTCTTTGGTAAACTGCCTGATCTACATTAAAATTGTAGTAGCTGTATTCCACATAAAAGTAAAGGGCTAACAAATTAAATGGAACTGTGTAAACCTGAACCACCCTTTCAACTGTGCCATCTGAAATGGATACTTCCCTTTAGCTGAGGATCATTCAAACCCACCAGATCTTTAAAAATCCATCTGTATTTTATGAGACTCCTACCCCATGGCTGGGATGCAGGGCCCTTTGTAGGAGTTTGAATATTGTCTAGCCTGTGGAATACCACAGATTTATAATGGATTTAGAACAGGGGTCTTCAAACTTGGCCCTTTTATGACTTGTGGACTTCAACTCCCAGAATTCCTCAGCCAGCATGCTCATAAAAGGGCTAAGTTTGAAGACCCCTGATTTAGAATAAGCAGGAAAGTGACTACTGGGAAATCATGTAACAAATTCATATAGAGAACACAGATTCAACAGACATTACAGATGTTCCAAAAGAAAAATCACTAGAAGATCAAATATATCAAGCCACTAGAAAAGCCATGGTTATCCTTGATGTTTTCTGAGCTTGATTGTTTTCTTGCAGACGTTTCATTACCAAACTAGGTAACATTATCAGTGCTAGAAGGGAGTGGAGTTTGCTCTCCTTTTATATCTTAGTGGCTTGCCCTGTCAGTGTTGATGGGAATGTTCTTGGTGCAGTAAGACTCCATTGTGCAACCCTGAGCTATAAATATTCTCTTCTATTGACACTAGAAAAGTTATTTCATAGCATAAAGAATAACCAAGCCTAGAAACTGTTTCAATGAGTAGCAAAATTGTCTCTATACTGTCCAAAAACGAGTAATCAGGTTTCATATAAAACATAGATGCTGGGAAGCTCCAATTGAACTAAAGAGAGTCATCCTATCATCTCTATTATAATTTGGATTATAGTTTAAGTAACGTTTTGGTTTAAAAAAAGTGTTTTACTATTTTTTCTTTATACACTAGCACAAATATGTATACTGATTTGTCAGGCCAAGTGGAACTATAATACATCACACAGTAAGATCACTGAAAAGGTTAGAGAATATCAGATTATACTTTGCATGGCAATAATCTAAGTGTTACACTTTGTATTGTAATGCCTGGGTATTTATTTAGATATGTAAAAAGACTCATCCTAAAGGCTCAGGCCAATTTTATACCAGTACAGCTTTAAAGAGAAACATATGCACATAATCATATTCAGCCTTTTTAAATTTTATTGATTTTTTTATAACTATCTCCTAAAACCCATAAATATATAAAATTAAGTTCAGCTTTGTTTACATTGTGCCTGATTTACTATTTAAGCCTAAAGTTGCATTAAACCAGTTAAGCATTTTTTAGTCTGGAGCCATATCTTCCCTCCCTTCCTTAATTTCTCAAGTACCAGGATACAGCAGTGACATTTTTTCCCCTATCTTTTTCTTACATTTTTCAAGGTTTTGTTTTTTTGTTTGATTGTTTAAGACAGAATAAGTGTAGGAAACCTAGGAGATGCTTCACACATCTATTTTAATCCCTAGTTCATGTTGAAAATGCTCCACATACCACATTTTTCTGGCAAATTTTAGCAGCACAATCTGGGCCGAGCTCCAGGAATCACAGAAAAGAAATATTGGAAGCCTTGTGCATCCTGCAAGGAGTGGGCTGATTACCCTGCTATAAAGAGCTACCTAGAAATCACATTGAACTCAAGAGGATTTGATATTAAGTAGATAAGCATATGATCAGTTTGTTTTTAGTGAACTAACCTACTTGGGTTTTGGAGGAGTTATACACAGAGTGGAGTGTGGTTCTCTTTCTGAATATCATTTTTTTCCTGATATTTTGCTATTTTGCAATGTTTTTTTTGGGGAATTTTGCAATGAAATTCTTGGTTACTTACATACATACAAAGCATATTTTAGAACCCCATCTCAAAGTTGTAGATAGAAATGCACTTTAGAATGAACTGCATATGACAATAAAGGCGAATCTTTATATGTATGTATCTTAATTAACAAACTATTGGAAAAGTATTAATGGAATTACCTTTCAAGAGTGAGAGTAAAAGAATAGGATTCTTCATCTCATAGAATCATAGAGAGAATAAATCTACACTCTTTTCTCTGTGACATCTGTTCATGTATTACAAAAATGCTATCATATTTCTCCTTAGCTTTCCCTTCTTTAGGCTCAGCATACCAAATTCTTCAACCACTCTTTATTGTTTTATTTTATGGAAGATTTAGCCTCTAAGGTTTTTACCATGTTTTCTATTCTTCCGTTCACTTCTTCTAGTTTGGCATTTTGGCAACCAGAACTTCTTCTAGTTTGGCATTTTGGCAACCAGAACTGGATGCAGTCTTCCAGTATAGGATAGAATGTGTAATCTTGACATTCTACTTCTTTCGTTGCAAATTTGTTGAAGCAAATCTGCTTCCTTTGTGATCTGTGGCATATTGCCAGCACATGTCTTACTTGTGGTGTACCAACACACTGAGATCCTTCTTGCAAGTATTACCACTAAGTATGATCTGTCTTGTACTATACATCTGGTTTTCCCTGCCTAAATGCAGGACCTTACATTTCTTACCATTGAACAACTTTTAGTTGCATAGGGCCTACTGTTCAAGTCCATCAAGATCCTTTTAAATCTTGAGCCTACCTTCTGGAGTGCTTGTAATCTCCTTCCCAACTTTGAATCTTCCAAGGCAATTCTACATACATTTGAGGTGCTTTCCCTCAGGGAAATGGTTATATACCATTGTAGATCTTTTTAATTTTTTAAATGTTTAAATAACTGTTATAAAATTATGCATAACATAGCAGTGAGTAAGTGAGCAAGTTTTCATACAATACTAGAATGCAGGGTCATCTAATGAAATTAAAACTTGGTTGCTCAAAACCGCAAACGTGAGTTTTTCAAGAGGACCTTTTTGATAAACATTCTGAATGGAACTGTAAATTTATTTTTATATTATTTAATCATTAAGAGTACCACATTTCATCTAAATACCATACAGGTTAAAATTATACACAATGCAGTACTCATTAAATCCAGATTATTTTTTTGCTGTGAACGAGCAAGTATCACAGCATTCTTTTTATTGCGATGTCCTTGTCCATGGTACTGAAACGGAATATCCACTATTCAAGTTGCCATGTGAACCATTGTTTTTCTTCAAGAAGGAAGCCATCTGCTTAATAGATACAGATTTCTGACATAGAAATGGCTCCTGTGACAGTCCTGCATTAAAGAAATGTGTTGACTGAAACAGCTATTATGCAGATTTTTTTTCCTCAAGCAGAAGAATCTGACAGTCTTCTTTAAACAAGGTGGTGATTTCTGTGTAAAGTTTGTAATATGAATAAATGAATTTAACCATTTCACTTTTTTCTTTATTTTTATAAACGTGAGTTTATTATATCTTGTGTCCAGTTAGAAATTTAGAAATCCCATACACAATTCATATCTACTTTTGGGCACATTAGCATAGACATTTTTGCTATAGCACTCTCAAGTATAATGTACATTATTTGGATTAATGTACAGATTTCTGACTCTACTTTTTCCCAATAGATACATTTTATATGCATCTTATGAATGGAGAACCATATTTGTATATTTATTTGTCATTTTTCTCCTGCCTTATTTTTTTTTGTCAACTCAAGACAACATGCATATCTAATAATCCCACCTATTTTCCCCACAACAACTCTGTGCTGTTGGTTTTGCTGAGAAAAAGGGACTGGTCCAAAATCACCAAGCTGATATCTAAGGGAGACCTAGAACTCACAATCTCCCAGTTTCTAGTCCAGCATCATAGCCACTACATCAACTGGGTAGATTTTCATTCCTCTATACTCTATCCCTACTTTTTCTATTAGAAGCTTTCTGTTTAAAATAACAACAATAGCTTATTTTATTTTCAAAAGACTCATATAACTAGACATTTATTGGCTGGTCACTTTTTATATCCCACCATTCCTTTTTAAATTTTCTGAGTTAATGTAATGGGATTTCTTGACAGATTTGTATAAGCCAAAGTCTTTCATTCTACTCATTTCAATCACCCAAGGCTTTAAAGTTATAGGCACTTTCATCTTATTTTCCATCTTTGCATTCATTTTATCCATTACATCAAAAGAAAGACTAATGAAGTTCTGACTGATTATCCAACTTCTCTTTCTTGGTTAGTAACAGGAACAGTTTTATAGGAAAGTTAGCTGCAGCTTGATATGTGAAAAATAGAAGCCTATGGGCTTAAAAGTCATATGTTCTTCATTTTAACTTTGGTTCCTGGGTGATTTTCCTCATTTTGACAGCTGTAGTTTGTTCAGTTGTGCTTTAGGCCAAGAACAATATTCTATGTAGGCCAAAATTAATGCATTTTTAAAATTGGCTATGTTGTGCAGGTTTAATTGTTAGGTCTGAGTGAGAGGGGCTGGGCCACAGTAACCAAGATGGCTTTGAGTAAAAGGCAGAACTAGAATTCACAGCCTCCTGGTTTTTAGCCAGTGTTTTAATCACAACACCAAACTGGCTCTCTATCTTTTTTTATATTAGATAAAAATATGTAAATCAAATCTGTGTCCCTCTTCTCCATTCCAACCACTATTTCTCTAATGAATACTGTTTTGCCATGCCATGCCATGCCATGCCATGCCATGCCACATAATATGATTAGGCAATAGATGATGATGATTTAAGATAAGGAGAATATCTAGGAGATTTCAGGAGAAGTTGGGAGGGGGAACAAAGGAGGCTGAGAATAAGGAAAGGAACGAAGATGCCTACCAGTGAACAGAATACTTTTGAGTAAACCTGGAAATGAGTAAAGGATAAGAGCAAATAAACAAATAATAAATTTTGTTTTTAAAATAGTAAAATAGATGAAATAAGGAAATAGTGTAAAAATATAACCCTACTATAAAACAATTATAAATAATTGCACATTTTGTGATTATTTAGTAAAACATCATTAATTTAATATTATATAGAGTACAATCACAGCAAATATGCAGTAAGCTTTACCTGCTTCTAAAGACCGCATATTCCGAGAACTAAAAAAAAAAAATCCAATTACTAAATTGCATCCAGAGAGTACTGTGAAAGCTAATACTATGGGAGACAAATTCAGGATGGAAATCAAATTTCATCTGTCCAGGACAGACTCCTAGAACACTATCCTGACTGCAGGCAGATTATCTATTGCACTTGAGCACTGCATGAGATGACTAAAACACAAATAAGATAAAGTAGAATATATATATATATATTGATTTAAACCTACATATATTTAGAAGCTATCCAGTACTTACTTTCAATTTTCTCTCAAGCCAAGCTTATTGATACATGGTTTGGATCATCAGGAATATCAAACGCAAGCCATCTCCCAAAACACAATTTCTCTACAACTCTCCCAAAATCACAAACATTCCCCAGCCCTCCAAAACCAAAACTTTCTTTATTCTCTGGAAGATTCATCATGATGTGTGAATGCAGTTGAAATACCATGTTGTGATTGGCTTTCCAGCCCTTGACCTCCCATAATCTTATTGAAAATGAGAGTGTATTAACATTCATTGACTGTTTCAATTTCCAGTAAAAACTCTTAGTAAATTATTTTTGAGATAATGTCTCATATTGCTCCCTTATTTGGGTTATTCTAGACCTATATTGGCTTTTATCTCATGCTTGATGTCTTTAATCTCTGCAAATGTTAGAGATGGATTAGATCAAAATGCTATTTTGAATCTTTATTGCTGCAAAAGCCTAACAGAAATATCAGCTGAGCATGATAGACAAGGCCTGTCTATAAAGGAAAACATTTCTATCCTTGCCTATATCAGTGTTCAGTTCACAATATTAAAGTAAGTTTTGTGTGTGTTGCTTTTTTATTATTAGTCTATTAGAGTCCCATGTAAGAAAGGTATCTATTAGACTTCATATAATGCAACAAGAGACATAGAATGAAGCATAAACTATTCCTGAACATGAAGTGTGCATGTTTCCTTTATAGACTCTACATTACAACATACCCACATAGTTCAGGGCAGATTCTGGAATTATATTTTGATACTTAAAGCTTAAATTTTGGGCTGTTAAAATAATGTCCAAAATATTACTTGACACAGACAGACCAATTTCTACCGAGATATAAGAATAATATGATTGGCCTAGAAGTCAAGAACTATGGTCTGTAACTGAAGATGCTTCTTGTGTGAATAGAAGAAAGCAGTTCTACTCACACAAGACATTGGTCCCAATGTTCACCCATACCTTTTACAGTACTTACCACAATCCTCTACTACACCAAGATGCAGGATTTGGGAGGCTTCCGTGAATAGAGAGGGTTAAGAAAGAAAAAGTGCTTTTGCCTGGAACAGCTGAAGAATGCTTTCAACTGATGCAAGAAAACATCTTTGGACACAAGACACAAACATTTCTCTGTGTGGTTAAGGCAATCAGTTTAAGCAGATATAAGGAAAACTGTGCCTTTCTATTTTTTTTTTTAAAAACAAACAAACTTCCTAATGGATCTTTTATGATACATGATGCAAAGAGCTTTCCTGAACTTTTCCTTTGCTGTTAATTAACTTTCTTGGCATATCACACACTTTTAATACCATCACTATCTGCAGATATTTAATTGAGCATTCAATAATACAGAACTCTAGAATCTTTGCAATACCACCTCCAGAAATTTTGTGGGCTGGATTGTGAAATTAAAAACATAAAGCAGTATGAGTCAATCACCTAAATTAAGAAAGAAACAAATATATTTCCAGTTCATGTGCTTTAACTATAAATTAATTCCCAGCATTTGTGTGCTTCTTGAGTGATTTTATTACAAAAAGAAAACCTATTTTGTTTTAAACTTAACTGTGCATGGTTCAATCTTGCATTGATCTGAAGAAATGAAAGGGTGGATTTCTCTTTAGATGTGTTCAGTCTTGTGGGATACTCAAACCCCACTTAGTATCTGGAAATAGATTGTGATTTGATCATGTGAATTTCAGAGGTATGAAAGGGTGGGCAGGAGCCATGAGTCTGAATCAGCATGACTAGCAGAGTGGGATGTTGAAATCAATAGTACAGATAGATGGGAACAGTACTGAAAACAGTAGCATATCTTGGAAGCACGGATTCTGGAGATGATGCCCAGATCCTTTACACATTTTATCCTGTGGGCATTAGGAATACAGACAGCAAATTCCCTCCTAGTTCCTGCTTTTGTCCTCGCTCTTCTTTCTTTATCTGAAAGACAGATTAGACTCTCCTCTTCAGCCTGCATCCTACAGGATATAAATCAGCAATCTTTTTTCTCCACCCTGTGGACAGAAAGCTTAGAGAGACAATTGTTAATTAGAACACCTAGCTCTTATAAAAAAATTTTTACTTATCCTTCTGGCCCATAAACATCTGTCTCTGGGTATTTTTATTTGGCTTGGCTCATACTCATCAACTGTTTAAATACTACATCTGGATTGTTAAATGTTTTTTTTTTAAAGAGCCTATTTCAAGTCACATACTGCAGGAAAAAAACTCCCTAAACGTGGTCCATTTTAGCTGTGGTTCAATGCAGACAAACCCTCAAAGTCCATTTGATTTCAGGCATTACTAATTGATATAGTAAATAAAAATTAACTTAGAGTATATCTATGTTTTCTCTCCTGTATTCATATAGGCTGATTGTAAGCCATTTTAGAAAATCCTGCCACATCCTCTCAATGGGCATTTCCTTTGCTATACCTTTCTTTTCACACATTTATACAAATATATATGTAACATCTCACTATAACATCTGTAGTTTGGTGTGCAAATTAAGTCATGAATTCTAATACACTTCATTATATCTAACATAATGCATAATACATAAAATGAATCTTGTGCCTTGACAAATGAGGACCTTGATATCTGATTCATAATAAATAAAGGAAATTAATTCCCTTTCCTATTTATAGAAATAAATCCTTGAATCATGTGCAGATCTTTTTTTGGTGAGTAAGAATTCTGAGTTAAATTTTTTTTGTGCCTCTTAGACCAAGGGGTGGAAAGCACTGTGTAACCACATCACAGTTGGGTAGATATTTACAGTAGTATGGGTTTTACAATTGTGTGCCCAGGAACATTTCCAAAAGCTCCATTGTGGCAATCCATTTACACACTCCTTTGCCTTTATAGAGATTATGAGCAACACCCACAAGAACCCTTGCGTGGAGGCAGAACTGTTTGAAGTGGGTTGGTCATTTGGTTTTGCATTGTTTTTTTTATCTGCAAGTGAAGACAGCTCTCTGTAAACTTAATTTTAACATATGCCATGATAATGCAGTTAATGGCAAATCTTTTGGGGTATAATTTTATTTATGGATGTGAATGTTTTTTAATGCATCTGTACGTATGCTTTGTCAGAGGTCCAAGTCACTTTGAGACAGAGAAGGGAAGCGATATAGACATCTCTGTAATATTAAACGAACATTTAAAAAACCCATTCTGCTTTGTCTTGGGCCTTATATTCTTATGTATTGCTAGTTCTCCACAGAATAAACAAAGGCTCCAGCTGTAATGGAGATCACAGAGGAAATATCTGATCCAGGAAGAAAGCTACAATCTTTGTTGGTGGAATGATGAGATATTTTTGTAGCTTTGTGACATTATTTGTAAGACTCCCTGAATGTTAGAATTTGCCACTTCATATTACAAGAAGCTGCAAGTTTTGTTCCTTCTCCAATGCAGAATGTAAGATTTAATATTTTTCTCCTTTTCTTTGGAAGGGAGGACATTCAAATGACACATAGATGAATTCTAGGATTTAGAAAGGAATTTTGCAATGGGGAAATGTCATTTAAAATGCTAATTTTTAGGAAAGTGCAAGAAAACCCTACAAAATACCTGTATTATGACTATATCATTAGGAAATATCTGTCACACATCACACTAAATACCACAGGGTTGCTGCAGCGTCTTCCTGTCTCTCTCCCCCCCCGTGCCCCCCAGTTAAACCCTGCAGTGCTTAGACCTCCTCCCCACATGCTCATCATGAAGCTATCTAGACTTCAGGTTGTGGAAGGAGACAGGCCACGTGTTCCTGGGCCACATGGCGGTGATCGAAATGGGGCTGCCATTTTGTATCACCCATTTGTGGATGGAACAAAATGGCAGATGCCAGAGAAACTGCTTCTCTGCAGTGCTGCAGAAGCTTTCTGAAGCTTTTGCAGCCCTGTGCAGCCATTGTTAAGGCACCAAAATGAAGCGGATTATCCCTAGGCCATGTGGCAGGACCCAAATGCGGCCACCATTTTGTCCCTGCCCACTAACAGGCAGGGAAAATGGTGGCTGCCAAATGGCTTCATTTTGCTTCCTTAAAAGCTTCTGCAACATTGTGCAGAGCATGTTAAGGCAGCAAAAGGAAGCAGATTTGTCCCTAGGCCATGCGGCGACAACCTGAATGTGGCCACCATTTTGTGGGGGGGAACCATGCCATAGCAGCCGCAAAAAGAAGCAATCTATTCCATAGGCCTCAGAACATTTCAAAAGGTAAGTGTGGAGGAGGTTATTTGCCTGGTATGGTGGGAATCAGGCCTAAGGTCTAGGGGATCCGGTGGGAGTGGGAAAAAGCCTATAGGGACCTAAGGGGTGGGAAAGGGAAAAAGAAACATCTCGGGGTGATGGTGGAGGCCTTTCGAGAGCCATGGCAGGTGGGCCTGTGCCTGTACTAGGCGTCTAAGGGCCTCATCCATCCAGAAGGCACCCCACTCTCCACTTGACCTGCATGTTCATTTTACATGTCATTAGGGAGAGCAGGGATGGGGGGATCATTAGGTGACACATTTCATCTAACGACTGTTGTGACATGCAACCATTATGGTTGTATCTCAAGGACTACCAGTAGTATGTCATAATCTCCCAAAATCTGATAGGTGTGCAGTTCTGTAGGGCTGCTCAGTTCCTCAGCCATTTGCTTTTGCTAGACTTCTAAAGCAGATTTCCAAATGTTGACAGCTTCTAAATTAGCATTTTGAAAGGCTGAAAATATTCTTATGTTACGAGACAAATCCTAAGTCATGTAATAAAATGAACACTTAACTTTATCCTCTTATGAAAGGGTTTGATTTTTTAAAAAACTTATAAGTATATATTTGAAACAACATTATATTTCTATTTGTGATTAACTTGAAAAACTGGGAAGTTTGTCTTGTACTCAGTTAAGTTGTTCATTTTCAGAGGCTGTGATAGATAGATAGATAGATAGATAGATAGATAGATAGATAGATAGATAGATAGATAGATAGATAGATAGGAAGGATGTGTCTTCAAATCAGTATTGACTCCTGTCAACTTCTTGAACTAGTCCTGCAGTTTTCTTGGCAAGATTTTGGTTTCTCGTGCCTGCTTCCGAGGGCTGAAAGAGAGTGATCGGCCCAAGGTCACCCAGTTGACTTTGTGCCCAAGAAAGGACTAGAACTCATAGTTTCTCAGTTTCTAGTCTGGTGCCTTAACTGCTATATCAAAGTGGCTGCTGTAACATAAAAAGCAGAGTTATTGCTCACAGGCAAGTTCACTGCCCATTCTTGATTTGAGTTGCAGTATGATTCATCTCTTCCATTATCATGGCTGAACCAGGGAGGTGTCCACTTGTCATGAAAGGATTGCTTTCTGAATTGCTAAAAGATACTTCCAAATGGTCTGTACCTCAAAGCACTAGAACATGGTGTGGAGAGAATACCATTGGAGAAGGAATTAAAAGAAAAGAGGACGCTTGTTCCCACAATATAGGGCCAATCTCTTGTTGAGCAAATGCTGTGACAGATAAGAGAACAGCTTCTCACCAGCCTGGATCCTGTTCTCAGCATCTCTGAAGGTGAGACTTGTGAACCTGATCCATGCAAAGGCAGTTAGCACATTACAGGTTCATTGCAAATACTCGATCCAACCTGTCTCCAATGTTGACGCCATCTGACAAAGTCACGCTTAAAAGAATTTGTGCCATCCCTCCCTTGAAGGCTCCTAAAACATCATTAGGCAGATGCATGGCTGTTTGCCATTTTTAATGGGCCTTAGTATTTAGCTGTGTTCAGTTGGGCATGATAAAAATCGGGGTATTCAAGTAGAGGAGCACATCTCCATTCCACAGGGCACAGGGTGCTTGTGATTCTCTTTCAGATTTTTTTTTTTAAGTTGGATGTCACTTTGCAGGAGTGAATCCCTATAATTCAGTCAAGCTATACTGTCAAGAATAGAAAGCATTATGGTATCTATCCATCATCCCTTGGGCAAGCTTTAGCAGCTGCATTATAGTTTTGCGCTGTAATAGCTGAAGCAGCTGTTTGTACTTAGCAGTGTCATCAGATACAACAATGTGTGCACATACACAATTTGTCCATATACATCCTGCATATAGGAGAAAAAAAGGTGCATATTCCTTATTCATGAACCTATGGATAAATGCAGTAATTTCAGTTTTTTTTAAGTGATACATAGCAAATGTGGAAATTCCATTTCAAGAAAAAGTTTGACCTGTCAGACCAAGTAATGAATAGATAAAACAGAATCCTTGGAAATCAGTGAGAAGGAACGTATCATGAAAGCAGTTAACTCTCTCAGGTACGCTTTTATAAAAAAAGGGAAGGAGACTCCTGAGTTTTTGTTTTGAATTTTTTTCCTCCAAAGGAAAAAAAAAAGAAAGAAAAGTAAGGACAAGTCCTATGTATACACAATGAAGACTAAATTCCTTAATCAACCATGCTCCCTCTGGGAAAGGAATCTAACCTTTCATACATTACTTCTTGCAGGAGTCACTTACCTCCCTGGCAGGGAGGACATTTCTAGTGGAAAGTGGAAAGGGGCAGCATTCTTCTTTGGCTCTCTCTAGGAGTCATGGGATGGGCACAACAGGCATGTGGAAAAAGGATTTGGAGAGCTTCATTGGAATTAGTGACAGTCCAAGCCAATAGATCCTTTCAATGTCGTGGCTAGGATGTCAAAAAGAAGGCTATGAGGTTTGGCTTATGGGGTTTAGTACTGCCATCTATGGGACCAATTACTCTATAGCCAGGTAGTCTTTTGGTCACATATCACTTACAAGTAAGCCTCTTTGATGACCATTCATAGTTACCACAGTGATCAATCCTTGCATTCACAACCTTTGCAGTTGTGTAAAGCAAAGGAAAACTGAAATAAGATTGTAAGCACACAAGACTGCTTCACTTAATGACCAAATTGCTGGCCCCGGTTATGGCCACTAAATGAAAACTTGAAAACTAAAAAAAAACAAAACACCACGATAATAATGTCCCTGGAGGAATGGGTGCATCTTTAGCTCTATTATCCCCATTTTTTAAAAAGGTTTGCTAAAAACATAGCTGGGTTAAGTATTGATAACTCTTTATGTATTTTTTTTTTTGCAGAAAATGCTTACAAACTAGCCATCAATGAGTTGAAGTGGTGGCAGGGGGATCTCTCAGAATCACCAAAACAACAACAAAACCCCAAATGTCATACCTGGTCTCTTTGGACACCTGTTAATGTCCCAATAAAACCATTTCTGATCTCTTCTGTTAACAGCATTATATGCAAGATTTATGTATTTATTTAGGCTTGGGTGCTGATCCAATCCAGTTGGACTGTATTTAAATTACTTAAATTATTTAAATAGCAACTCTATTGGGCATATTGAAGGAGATTTAGTAATGTGGAAGGGACTGGCTGTACTCCTGCTTATATTGGGGTAACTCCCATTGAAACCAGTGGCACTTCTGTAACGTTTGTTTTCTGCAGGTTTGCAGTGCATATCTACTTCTAGAGATTATGTGAGACATTGTTAGGAGGAATTTTGTAGTTCTGGAATATTTGATATCAGCTGTTCCCAACTATTCATCCCAAACTTTCAGCATGCTTGGAAAGGCTTAGGGTTGCAATTCCCAGAATAATCAGCCAGCATGATGATTGAGCATTTGGGAAGTTTCAGTCCTCACACATCTAAAGGCCTCTGGGTAGAGAACACTTTTCTATATTCCCAAAGGTTATAGGGCCACGTGGAACGTCAATGAAACAAAAGTTATTTTTCTGCCCAAAATTCCTTCTTCCTGAGTATTTTGTTCCCTAAATGATCCTTGAAGGCAATTAAGTAAAAGTAGATAGGTAATTACAGGTGGACAATTTTTTAGCAGAAAGATGATGATTGACAGCACATGGGGGATGGGGAGAGGTCTTAAAATAAAGGTCCTCACCAAGGCCATTTGCTGAAATGCACAATCAACATTAGATGTAATTTTAACTCTATATTGACAGATTATTTCCAGACTTATGGCATTTCACTAAGAGCATGCATTTTATCTATTTATTTCTACGCATATGCATAAGATTGCAGCCAAAATATCTAAGATATAATACCAATAAATAAAAGAGGGAAATAATTAGCAAGTGTAATGATGCTGTGCCTCCAAAACTTTTTGTGGGAGAGAGAAGTTTAATTTTTCAAAAGCAGTACATTGAAGGTTAATGTAGAAAGCTTTGTTTTCTAATGGTGCCTTTATTCATCTTTATGACGGGAATAGGTTCCTAAAGACTGTCAGCTTGGGCCGTTATGCAACACTGAAGATTACTTCATATTGCAGATAGATTAAATCGCTTGTCTCTAGGAAAGACAACCAAACTTTATCTTGTTTTTATCCAACCAAGAAAGTCTGCAGTATGAAAGCTTAGCTTACTGTATATAAGCAATGAGGCAGGAAGGAGGTCTTAAGCCTTTACTTATCCCTACAAGAAATGTAGACTCTACCATAAGTTGTGTGTGTCTCTGTGTGTGTTTATGTAATCAATTGATTGCTTTTGGTTGCATACAGTTAATTATTTTATATGAATTTTTCCATCTAGGGGACTTTCGAAGTGGTGTGCAAAACAAATTGCAAAATAAATGAGTACTAAAAACATCATCATCATCATCATCATCATCATCATAATAATAATAATAATAATAATAATAATAATAATAATAATAATAATAATAATAAAGTTGGAAGGGACCTTGGAGGTCATCTAGTCCAACCCCCTGCTCAGGCAGGAAACCCTATCCCATTTCAGACAAATGGCTGTCCAGTCTCTTCTTAAAAACTTCCAGTGTTGGAGCATTCACCGCTTCTGGAGGGAGGTTGTTCCACTGGTTAATTGTTCTAACTGTCAGGAAGTTTCTCCTTAGTTCTAGGTTGTTTCTCTCCTTGATTAGTTTCCACCCCTTGCTTCTTGTCCTGCCTTCAGGCGCCTTGGAAAATAGCTTGACTCCCTCTTCTTTGTGGCAGCCCCTGAGAGAGTCAGTTTGGTCTTGTGGTTGAGACATCAGGCTAGAACAGGCATGTCAAACTTGTGACGTCACGTGACGTTGTGCAATGGGGTGGGTGCAGTTTTGGCATGACGCATCCGGCCTGTGGGCTGGCAGTTTGACATGTCTGGGCTAGAAACTATGAGACCCTGAGTTCTAGTCCCGCCTTAGGCATAAAAACCGGTTGGGTGACTTTGGGTCAGTCACTGTTTTGCAGCCTAACTTACCTCACAGGATTGTTGTTGTGGGGAAAATTGGAGGAGGAATGTCTGCCTCCTTGAGTTATTTATAAACAATAATAAAGGCGAGATAAAAATCAAATAAATAAAGCTTACATTAAAATAAATGTAGCTAAAGATTTTAACTTTTTTAGACATGTGAGCCATCATCTTGCCTCAATCAAATGGTTTAGACTCCACTGCCTGGATGTACAGATATTTAGGGAACTTTCTTTCTGTCCTCCCTGAAAATGATTTGGGAGTAAACCTACATTTTATGAGATCTTGATGAAAAGCAGCCAGCCTTTAGGTCAGGATTCTTGCACAGAGGAAAAAGTTCCTCTACCACCAGGGGGCAGATCACATCCTACTTTAGAAAAACAAAGAATGGGCAGGATATCTAATCTAAATCCTGAAGACCAATGGTTCTGTTTTAGGGGTCTCTGTCCACGAAGCCCCAGAAAATGCTGCATTTTTCTTCCTTAGGAAGCAGATGGAAGCAAAGAATTGGTATTTCAGAACAGGCTGTATTTCTGCCAATGTGCTAGGGTTCCTGAGGACATCCGTATAGCTGCTTGGGCCGGTTCATTTCCCTAAAATGTCCCAAATGATGCTATGGCACAATTACTTTGTTCCCAAGGTTTCATACCCATCTCCAATCTGCAACCTCTATCTCCTTAAATAGGCAACTTGTTCAAAAAATTATTTCCAGATGCAAAATTATGTTACATTTGGAGTATATTTTTCAGGATTGTGAAAAGACTATCTTGGGTCTTTTCAGTCTCAACTACTATTGCTGTTTATCTCCTGAAAAGCCATTTATGAAGTTTAAATAAAATTTTGGGATTTTTGGGGGGTAAAAACAAAAATTTTCGTCTGGATAATATAACATTTATACGATCTGACTATGATACCTTGTTTAATTTTATAAAAGTTAATTATGATTACCTGACTTAACAAGTAAATTTTTTCTTTTATAAAAAAGACCTCCATTTCCTTTTTACGAGGCCTATGAGTTGGGGAAACACTCCAGGGAGACACTCTTCCCTTGTTTTAAAAATTTGATAAATAAATGCATCTGCTAAACAAATGCTAGTTTTGGGGGCAAAAAATGGTGGCCTTGGGCAGACAAAAATAATAATAAAGCAGTCATATTTGTCAGAAATTTAACATGAAATCTGGAAAGACAAATTGAAAACAAGGAAGATTTATAATACTTTGGTTTCCGATTGAATGTGAAAGAACAATCTATGATCCAAATGATAACAAAATACAGTTTTAAAAAATAAAAATCTTCTAATCAGGTCTTGAAACTTCGGGCAGAGATGTTTTGACCTTTGGAGTATTGGATTCTTTTCCAAATCTGGATAAATCTGGACCACCTAAAGTGAATCCTCATTTATGTGTTATATTATATGTCATTGTTACTTTAGATCAGGCATGTCAAACTGCCGGTCTGCAGGCCGGATGCGTCACGCCGAAACTGCGCCCACCCCATTGCCGGCAATGGGGGAAAAGTCACGATACGTCACGCAACATCATGTGACGTCACGAGTTTGACATGCCTGCTTTAGATGCATGGTGATTTAAATATTCTCTAGAGAAAGAGTATAACATAACCATATCATATGGTTTACCATAAACCTTAGTCAAGGATAGACATGTCCTTAATTTCTAGCTCATTCTTAACTATGTTTACAGATGTGGAAATTTCTATGGACTGCAATATTTTTCTGTTAATAAGAAAAAGATTATATTCTTGAATGTCTCTCTTCAAAACGATCAGAATAACCTCATCAGCTTCAATATCTTCAAATAAGCAGTATAGTTTTAAAGGTATTCCAAAAACAATGGTTGGAAACTGATCAAAGAGAGAAGCAACCTGGAATTAAGGAGAAAGTTCCTAACAGTGAGGACAATTAATCAGTGGAACAGCTTGCCTTCAGAAATCATGGGCGCTCCATCACTGGAGGTTTTTAAGAAGAGACTGGACAGTCACTTGCCTGAGATGGTATAGGTTCTCCTGCTTGAGCAGGGGGCTGGACTAGAAGACCTCCAAGGTCTCTTCCAGCTTCTATTCTATTCTATTCTATTCTATTCTATTCTATTCTATTCTATTCTATTCTAGCTAGGATAATTCTTCACTCTTTTGCTGGCTAGTGATACATCTGAGACATGGTCTGTTCCTTTCAAAGTTGCTATTTTTCTGTTAAAATGTCTGAGTCTAATATTCTCACAAAATATGCCAAACTGCCTTGTATAACTTAACAGCTGCCATTTTTTTTCTTGGAAATTACATATATCCTCTTTTGTAGAATGGAAAATTAAGTAGTGGAAGTATACATTGATTAAATATAAATGTATTTGAAAAACAAATCTGATACAGAATTCATTTCATTTTCATTATAATTTTAAATATGACCTTGTGCAGTATCCAAAGTTTGGTTTTCTGAATGCAGCACAATAGAATTTTTTTTAGATCAGACACAAATTATTATATTTTTTTCTTAATTTATTATTTATACTACATTGATTACTGTCATTAATTTGCTGTATATTATCTTGATTTTAAAAATGATTTGAAGATTTAAATACATATAAATGGATAGTTGAATGCATATAACAAAACTAATGTTATTTTGATTTTTTACTGAGTTTTGTTTAATTTTATAACACTTGTAAATCTTTTTCCTATTCACTTTAAGCTTTTTATATTTTTTTCTATTTTTCTTGAGCTTGTTTCTCTAAATTGTTAATGAAATAATTTTTTAAAAAAATATTTATTCTGTTTTTAAATCTATGTTTTATTTGTATTAGTTTTAGCAAACAAAATCAGGTAACCACATTTACATACATCCTAAGATACATATATAGAAAAAAAAATATCAAGAAGAACTACTGTAATTTTAATAAAGAGACAGGTACTACCGGTATATGAAAATTTGCCACATATATAAAGTATACCAAATTATAAACTATTGAGATAAACCATAACATCCATCCAGGTTTGATAAAAATGTGGTTCCTTCTTCTGTTTTTAACTGTTAGTTATCCAGAATCATGTCGTTGAGATGGGCAGTCATATACATTTTTTAAATAAATAAATAAAGCTATGTTAGATAATATCTTCCAGAAGTCTTAGCTGGCATGCCCAATTAACATGCCAGTTGGGAATTTTGAAGACATTTGCATTTTTTTATTAATATAATTTATGAGTAGAATTTCTTATGAACGGAATGTCAGTCTTAATGCCCAACAGTGGAAACTTTAAATGATTTGGCCTAGTGGTTAAGGTATGAGGCTAGAAACTAGGATAATGTGAATTTTATTCCTACATTAGGCATGAAAGTCAGCTGGGTGAGTTTAGGCCAGTAACTCTCTCGTAACCCAACTCACCCCATATGGTTGTTGTCGTGGGGAAAATAGGAAAAGAAAGCATTAGGTATGTTCTCTGTTATTTATAAAGATAATAAAGGTAGAATAAAAAAATCTAATAAAGTATTCATGAATTTACCCCCTATATTTCCTCAAGGATGACAAGCAATGGCTTTCCTCACAACAACTAACCTATGAAATTGTTAAGAGTCCATGACTGATGGAAGTAACCCTGGATCTACTAAGTCCAAGCCAACTATTAATCCTGGGTCACACTGGTTGCCTTGTCAGCAACCTCTGCTATTTGGGAGCTGAGGATGAAACTTTTGTACCTCAGATAATTTAAAAAATGGTGGAATAGTGTACCACCAGGTCTTAAAACGGGTGGCCAATAGTTAAACTAATTATTTATTTATAACGGGTCTCAGTGAAGGACACTCTTACTGCCTGTATATTTAAACTAATTATTTGTCTAACATTTTGTTTGTTTTGTTTTTGTCACTTTTTTTGGGTCCTACAAGTTACTTTCTTTTTTTTTCATTAATTTTTTGCTAGTCCAAAACTCGGTTGTTAGAAAGAAATGTTCTCGTGAACTGTAGACACTGTACCTCATAGCACTTATGTTAAGATATTAGAAAGAAATAGGACAATAAAAAGATTTTTAAAGCTGCTAGTTGTGCCTCCATGTATAGGCCTTTTGATGTCATTGTTTGGTTTATCTATAAAGCAATTTAACTTGGAGAGTGTAAATGTATATACACATTCATATTAAAATATCCACTTAAGAAAAGTGGTTGACAGTGGCTTTATTGAAAAGAAAAGGAGGAGGAAACAGCAGTAGCGAAATTGTCCAGGGGTAAGATGTGTTTGTAGTTTAGACTGAATACTGAGCAAGCTGTTGCCAAGGTATCTCAGTCTGAGCAGGATTTTCTTAAGATGGCTTAGAGCCAAGCCGGCATGAGCACAGGACAGAAAAAGCTTAAATGGTTAAGTGTGGATATGCTCTGGCAGATCTTGTCTAATAAGCTTCCTTTAGGCATTTATATAATCCTCTTTTTAAAACCATCCAAGTCAAAGGCACCATCATATCTTATGACAGCAAGTCCCCATAAATTAATTATATGAATTTGAAAGTTTGGGATTGAATTGAACAGTGTTCTGATCACTGGTTTCATTGGCTGACTTCCACGTTCCAGAATGAGGAAAGATGAAGTTCTCTATATCTACTTTCTCCACTTCATGCAAAATATTGTCACACAACCTAAAAAGATTTTCTTGTTGCCATTTTTTATTTATTGAATTTATTATTATTTATTCAGATTCCCATTTCCCCATTTTTCTACTCAAATAAAGCATACAATATGATAAGGTTCTGTTTTTGTTTGTCAAGTCAGTTTCTAACTCCTGGCTACTGCCTGGACAAGTCCTTGCATTCCTCTTGGCAAGATTTCGGAAGGTTTGGTTTGCCATTGCCTCCTTTCTAAAGTTACAAGACAGTGACTGGACCAAGGTCACCCTGCTGATTTTTTGCCAAAGAGGGATTAGAACTCACTGTCTTCTGCTTATAGCCTGGAGCCTTAACCACTACATCAAACCGGCTCTCAATATTACAGAGTACTAGACAACAAGTGCCCCATTGAGTCATTTTAGAGAGAAATCCTTATCTAAACAGAAACAGAATGACCAAGGATAGGGAAAAAAGCAGTGGGGGCAGAAGTGACTTCCAACTTCTTGCCAGCTTCCCCGTTGAGTTTCCTTGTGGAAAACTGGCAGGGAGCATCAGAATTTTTCCTTTCCTTTCCTTTCCTTTCCTTTCCTTTCCTTTCCCCTTTCCCCTTCCCCTTTTCCCTTTCCCTCCAAACATTTTGATTTTGATTTAAAAAATGTTGACCTATAATGTATCTTTTACCCGGTTAAAGGTCAGGACAAGAGTTTTAATAGTCTAGCTTTTGCAAACTGCCTCAACAGTAATTTTTGCAATCTAGGGCCCAAAGTCAGAATGTTAGCCACATGGAGGTGAAAAAAGAAGATTCATAATTCTTCATATCCAACTGAAATGCTATTTGCTTCATTAGGTGTGTAAAACCAGGGCTTTTTTTCTCATAGAACGCCCAGAACGGAGTTCCGGCACCTTTTTGGGATGGAACCTTGTAGGGTAGGCAAGGCGGGTTGTATGACATGTGTGAGTTCCAGCACTTTTTTTTGTTTTTAGAAAAAAAGCACTGTGTAAAACTATGTTGCTTTCTGGGCCACATCATTCTTGCAGATGGCTACCGATAGTTCTGTCCCATTTCAGTATTAGTCTCTTGATTTCTGAACTGATAACCATTATTAAGTAGTACAAACTCTAGGTATCTGAGGCTTCTGCTCAGGGCAGATACATATCATAAATCATAATGGAAGATTTTTCACTGACCTTTATCACAATGATATCTTATAAGTCAGCCACTAAAAGATGTCACAGCAACAAGGAATGCATGGGTTTCCTGGCACTTAAAGCAGGAAGGAAATCAAAGTACAAATGAAGATCACAAAAGGAACCTAAAATTCTAGGTGCCTTCCATTGCAACAAATGGCAGCAAAAAAATTGTAGATTCAAAAATCACACATTAAAACTAGAAAATTAAAAATGACATGAAATGAAACCTCAGTATGAAAGTCTTTTCTTGAATGTGGATTTTATGAGTTGTTTTTTTAAAAAAACAGACGCATATCTATGGAAGAGGAAAATAAATATAATATCTTGGAGAGGAAAAAAGATTTCAAGGTAGACCTGTATTTTCACTTAGATATCTGCCTTGTGCATTTCTCTTTGCACAAAAAATTGTAATGCATACTATCTCCCTCTCCTTCCCCTCTCATGGATTCTTGCTCTACCCACATGCACACACTTATTTTTCTTCTTTTTTATATAATCCCCATTTTGCTCCAGGGGAAAATAGAGAATTGAGAAGAAACAGTTAAGCCAGATTAAAATGGAGTGTAAAATTTCAGATTGCACTTCAAAAACGGAGAGCCACGGTGGTGTAGTAGGTAAGGTTTTAGACTGGCAGGTTCTAGTCCTCTTCTGGCATCAAAGTTGAGTAGATGACTTTGGACTAGTTGCTCTTAGCACCAAATCTTACCAGGTTGTAAGTTGCAGGGAAAAACAGGGGGAGGGAGCACTATTGTTAACCTCTGAGAGCTTCTCAACAGGAGGAAAGAATTCGAACGAATGAACAGACTTCACCTGAAGCAGTTCATTCTTTCCTTTCAAAGATTGGTCATTTAGCCTCCATATGTGCCTGGATATCTGTGCCACTGTTATATGGTGCCTAAATGATACCCCAGTATTATTTTAAAGCTTTTTTAAAAATGTCCATATCTTGCTAGATTGCAAAATCTCATTAGGGTTTTCCCATGACATCTCGCAAGGTTTCAAGCAAGAATGTCGGGAATGTCATAGCTCTCAGGCAAGATCACAAACTTGGTAATGGAATCATGTGTGATTTTAGCCACTTTCATTAAAAAAAGAAAACTTGGCCTCTGCTATTGCACAGCGTGATAGAAATGGCTTTGGAAAATGTTTCCTGTCCCTAATGTATTTCATGCCTGCGTTTGATTGATAGCCCACAGTAAGACCTTGGCTCCAGAGCCAATTTCTTAAACCATATTGGATAGAAGGTCTATCGCGATCACCTTACTTTATTCTATATACCCTATATTCTATATTCAGCTGGAACCTACTGGAATGAAATTAATCACATCCCAAATCTTCTTGTCCCAGATGCTTGGTTAATTGCTAGCATTAAGGAATGACCTACAGGAGGGCAGCTTTCTTTGATGGAGGGCCAATCTAGTCTAGCCAGCTTTTGAATACTTAGCCTGGTCTGTCCTCTGATTCTTTTATTAATATCCCAACCATTTAATATGCATTATTCCAAGTACTGACTTCTTCTACCCTCACTTTCTGTGTGGCTGTTCTGTGCTTTCCTTTAACTTTGTTCACAGAGATTAAGCAAATGTTTTTGTTAGACACTAGGCAGAAAACTGCATTGCAGCAAACCTAATGCATATATATTTACAGTACACAGCAGGACGGTGAAGATAAGACAGGCTTATCTGTATTTGACTCCTAGCAAAAATTCTAGACAATACATGTGGCATTTTAATATAGTCCCTCCCTATAGTATTTATAATTGGAGACTGACAGAAGAAACAAACTCCTGGAGGGACACTGCAGATATTAAGGAAGTAACCTTAAATGTACACCCCCCTCCAGCAGTAGTACATAGCCATTGAACATGTATTTAAACTATCACATGGAAAGCTGCTGTCTATCTTATATTGGGGTGTCTACATCCCAAACTGTGAACTGGATCTGTGTGGGAATCTCCTACAGCTTCAGCTGCAAGAATTCACCATAAAAATGGAAGTGTGTGATTTCTCCATAGTGCAGCAGTCACGCAAACAAGTTCAGATTTGACCTCCTAAGCTGATTTTGCTAATAGCTAGATCATTGTTCTCCTGGGACTAGCGGGAACAGAGAAAGAACCCAATTCATTCCCTACATGGTTTGTGGTTTGGCAGTCTCTGCTTGTTTCCAGTTTCCTTCTTCTGTAGCTAGAACGTCAGATCAGTTCCAAGCCATGCCTGCTAAAATCAGTTCTTCTTCAATTATTTTCCATTTAAATGGGAAAAATAAAGAAATTAAGATACGGTAAGTACACCTCCTCCAATTATCTGACTACTTTGGAGGAGATATTTTGAGAGAGAGGGAGAGAGAGCAGATTAAAAATGTGTTTAGATGCTTATGGTAGTCTGTATAAATGCCCTGCACTCTCACTGCAGATGTGGTTTTTCATCCAGAGGTTGCTTCCCTGTACCAGTTCTTGGAATTAGCACATGTAGTAACAAATGGTCACAGGGGCATTCCAGGAAGAGCTGTGGAAGGAGAGAATTTCTAAGAATTCCAGTCTGCAATGTTCACTCAAGGAATCTATACAGTTAAATAAAATAAATACGAAACTCCAAGGCCGCACTTTTTAACATCTTAAAAAGTAAGCAGATTTTTCTTTGTTCTTTTAGCGAGGGAGATGAATGCTAGCTGCATTTTGCTTCTGGCAGCATTTGTCCTGCATGCAACCACTGAAAGCGAACGACTCAAATTTACTGCCAGCAGCATCCGTGGAAAAATCCTTTCACAGTTCCCTTAAATGCTTAGTGTTGCTCTGTTGTCCACTGAGGCATCTCACAGTGGAAATTGATACTTTATGGAATTTTATTTATTTATTTATTTATTTAACAGGATTTATATGCCGCCCTTCTCCCCATGGGACTCAGGGCGGCTCACAGCATATTAAAACATCATACAAAAAAATTTCCCCTACTAAAAACCAATTAAAACCCAAATATTGGTAGCTGTGGCTCTTTAAAATCGTTAAAAATTGTCCCTATTTAAAACTCACCCTAGGTCAGG